>NC_088868.1:25253256-25414179 GCF_032884065.1 Artemia franciscana | reverse complement strand
GTCCTAAAATTTTGCAAGAGGGCTCATTCGAACGGAAATGAAAAGTTCTAGTGTCCTTTTTAAATGAACAAAAAATTGGAGGGCACCTAGGGCCCCTCCCACGCTCATTTTTTCCCAAAGTCGTCGTATCGAAATTCTGAGATAGCCGTTTTATTCAGCATAGTCGAAAAACCTTATAACTATGTCTTTTGGGACGACTTACTCCCCCACAGTCCCCGTGGGAGGGGCTGCAAGTTACAAACTTTGACCAGTGTTTCCACATGGTAATGGTTATTGGGAAGTGTACAGACGTTTTCAGGGGATTTTTTGGTTGGGAGGAGGGGTTGAAAAGAGGGGGTTATGTGGGGGAAACTTTCCATGGAGGAATTTGCCATGGGGGAAGAAGATTTCCGTGAAGGGGGCGCAGCATTTTCTAGCATTATTTAAAAAACAATGAAAAAATAAATATGAAAATTTTTTTCAAATGAAAGCAAGGAGCAGCATTAAAACTTAAAACGAACAAAAATTATTACGAATATAAGAGGTTCACCTCTTCCTAATACCTCACTCTTTACGCTAAAGTGTTTTTAGTCATTTCAACTATTTATTCTACGGCCTTTGTGATCCAGGGGAAAAAAATTTAAGCTTTTGTGTAAAGAGCGAGGTATTGACGAGTGGGCGAACCCTCTCATATACGTAATAAAAATATAAGAATGTAGAAGTTTGTTACGTAAGCTAATTCGTAAGTTACTTATATCTTTTACTAATGAAAACATTCGTAAAAAATTTAAAGTTCTAGTTGCCTTTTTAAGTACGCAAGAAATTGGAAGGCAGCTGGGCCTCCTCCCCCCTCCTTTTTTCTCTAAATAATTCGATCAAAACTATGGGAAAGCCAATTAGCCAAATAAATAAATATGCAAATTTCGCTTTAATTATTCATCTGCGGAGAGCTGAAATCAAAACATGGATTAACTAAAAAACATTCAGAAATTAAATAAAAAAACTAATTTTTTTTTAACTGAAAGTAAGGAGTGACATTAAAACTTAAAACGAGCAGAAATTACCCCGTATATGAAAGGGACTGTTCGACGCCCTGCTCTTTACGCTAAAGTTTCTACTGTTTCAAAAAGTAGAGTTGAGAGAAAGAGTCAAACTTTAGCGTAAAGAGCAGGGCGTTGAAGAAGGAACAGCCCCTTTCATATACGGGGTAATTTCTGCTCGATTTACGTTTTAATGTCGCTCCTTACTTTCAGTTAAAAAACTTTTTTTTATTTATTTAATTTTGTATAAAAGCCCAATTCATGTAAAGAAATATGCATTAAATCCTCTCTCTTGTGATTTCGACTCCACCTCAGAAATTAATGCAGATCGACCAGATACAGGGGATCGGGAATTTTCCCTTTTTTTAGTGAGAATACAAACAAAAGTTGTATTTTATAATCTAGGGAGGTCTGTTTTATTACAAATATACGAAAAACGTTGGTGGAAATGCCCCACCCCTCCTAGTTTTGAAAAATATCATTTGGTGAATAATCAAATAATGCCTTTCCTCTAGTTTTTGAAAAATAGCTTTTTTTACTTTCAAATTGAAAACGAATGCACGTTCCTCCGTGCATTTTCGTGAATCGGCATCCTGAACAGACCAAAGAGTACGGAAAATTGATAGGAGGGAAAAGCATGGTGCTGCACCAGGGGTTTGTTTGGGGTTATAATACAAATTCTTAGGGTCGCCGTTGAAACTTTAGAAGCAAGTGTCTTTCGAATTTTCCTTTAAACGTTTTATCCCCTAGTACTGCTGAATTGGGCTTTTATTTTATACAAGTAGAGTAACTCTTGCTACACAAAAGAAAGAATATAATTTTTAGGATAGACCTAACCAATCAAGACGATCAAAATAAGAAGTCAAAATTTTTAAAAGAAAGCCGGAGATTGACCGCAAATGCAGCATAGTATAAATTAATTAAATAATCAATTATGACGCCGATTGAATTGAGTAGAAAGAGTCATTATTTACCTCCGTGTGCTGTCATTGGCTAGTGCAGGGGATTTCTCCAGTAAAATGTTTACCTAGTCAAGGAGCCTCATGAAGCTCTATCTCTACTGGACAAAAATGGCGACTGATAACTTAAATTTTATGATCAAACATTACTAAAAAGTCAAACCACCGAAAACCCTCGACAACGCCTGTGAAAAATATTTGTCCAATGAGCCCTCGCCCCCTCTCTATAGATAATAAAAATTATTATATGAAAGACCATTTTTTACATGTTAGCCACCCTTCCTCCCAATGAACGTTTTTCGGAGATTAACATCTTTAAGGGATGATTTATTTGCTATAAAGACTGCAATCTACCGTATTGATTGGAGGCAGTAGCCTCCTTAAGGAATGGATAACGCCGGATATGTAAATATCCTAAGAAATGGATCGAAATCCAACAAAAAAAATCCATTTTTTTCAAACTAAAGTAAAACAACGTCAAAATTAAAACAAACAAAAGTTATTAAATGTATAAGGTGGATTGTCAACCTCCTAGAGCCTTAAATCATTAAGCAAAATTTTTCTTTGTATTGTAGATAATTACAAATACGTTCAACATATAAATTATATTCTCAAGTGCTAAAGCATATATGTTAGATAACATAAGATTATTATCTATATTGGACAATTTCTGCACATTTTAAGATTTAACGTCATTCGTTACTTTTTTTTGCAATGATATTATTTTTCTCATGTACATAAGACAGATAGGAAAGTAAAAAAAAAAGTATACGGCACTAGACCCTTAAAGTCCAAACCGGAGTGCTGATCTCCGTTTCAAGCCTTCCAGTCAGAAAGCACAATGGGGGAAGGGATTATCCTGTGTTTTCACCCATCCTTCCTGCTTACATTCCCCAGATTTCTCCAGGTACCTATTTAGACCTGGGTTGACTCTGGCTGAGATTTCACATTCACGCAACTGACCCCCGTCCCAAACCAAATAACCAGCCACACCAGGAATCGAACCCCCGCCCTTCGGGCAAAAGATTCCAAACCTAATGCACCATCCGCTCGGCTAGGACGGCTCCATCAGTTGTATCCTAGACATATACAACTAGTATAATTTAGAAAACTTAAACTTACACTTTCAAAGCCGCAGAGTATTCTGACCCAGTCTCGTGTGTTGTTCCTCGGATTGTTACCTTGCATGAAGATTCAGCTTGACCCATCTAAACAGAAAAAAAGTTATCAATGAATAATTTGCTCTCTTTTTCCTATTACCCTTAATAGAATTCATCTAGAGACAGGCATAGCCAAATTTGAAGATATTACTCATCAAGCTTTCTAGTGCTAAATTCTAAGTCTGTCACAGAAAATGTTTAATTTCAGAGCAATGAGCACTTCTTTTTTTGAATAATTTTGTTTCGACCAAATAGAGTATCTTAAAATATATTATCTTAAATATAACGATGGAATATCTTAAAATAATTTAGCGAACCTTAGCGCCGGCTGACCATTGCAACGACAAATAACCCATTAGCAAATTCTCCCAGAGATTTGTGGTTTAACTGTGACATTTCACTGAAAAGACAATTAAATTTTGCATCCCTTTTATCGGCGAGCTTGTCAATCAAAGCGGGTGGCACCACATGGAACTCCCAAAGTGGCCAAGTTGCTCAAAAGATCATTCATTTGAGCTGATTCTTAGCGTTTTCTGAACAGGAATGAAGGAATTTTTTAAGGGATTGTTGTTTCCTGAGCTTTCAAAAGAATATTTTACCCCGTTTAATCAAAAATAAGATTCACACTTTCTGATGATGTAAGTTGCATGAAAACTGAATATTTCTATCTCCGGAACAGAGCGCAAGAAGTTAAAAAGGTTTTTCTTAGATTTCCAGGCGTTGGCTTTTAGTTTTCTACCATTTTTTCTGATATCCAAACTCTACAAATTAAGGTAAGACCACTCAATCAATTCTAAATAGTCTGGACAAACAAACTAAGAAAGCTTGTAACGGACAAGATAGGGAAACCCTTTAAGATACCGCATCCTCTTTACTATCCAAATAAAACGCATATTCTCTTCAGAGTTAGAGGATTTCCAGGAATATATCTCTTTGTGTGACTATAGCAGCCAGTGGCGTTAATTCATGAAAATGTAGGGAAAAGGAATTTATTTTTCAGAATACAGGGGGGGGGGGGCAATTTGGCACTTTTTCCGATCTGTTCAATGTAAATACAAAAAAAAAATGTTTTCGAAAATGTAGGGGGCAAATACCCTCTCCTCCACCTGACACTAATAGCGGCAAGAATTTTATGATAATTTAAAAAAATTTAAGAGAGAAAAACTGGTTTGATTTAAATCAAGCAGTGAACAAAACATACTAAAAACAAACACAGCAAAAAACATTAATCAATACAAAATTCCAAATTTGTCACCTCCAAATCCGGGAGCCTGTATCAACCGTAAAGAAAAAAAGGGAAAAAACAAAATAATTTAAATAATTAAAAAAACACAAAAACCCTTCACATCTATGCAAGAAGTCAATCGTGACTGAAAGGGTTCTAATAGCCAGCCTCTCTCGCTCGAAGTCTCCAGATTTGGACGTATTTCCTTATGATTTACCATATGTCACGTACAATTGACTTATTTTTGGTGTTTTCGAATCCGGGCCTGCTATAGGTAGCCCCCCCCCCCCAAAAAAATGAGTGCATTCTTGGGCGAAAATTATATGAATGAACATAATCATTTTTTGCAACTGAAAATTGTAAATTAATTCAAGTACTGGAGCTAGGAAAAAAAACACCAAAAAAACCAGATACATCAGAGATAATTGAAAATCAAATCTATACTATTAAAACGCCGCTGATCATATCTTTGACGTTTGTAATGGCTGGTATGATACCACTCCAATATTACTCATATCAGCATCTTTCTATTATATATTTAAATAAGAAAAAATGCACACCTATTTGCTTATCAAAATATGATTGTACTAAAACTGACAGCTACCCTAATGCTAGTGTAATGACAGCCCTATTACTCTTTTTTGCAACTGGTGCATTTGCATTTAGTTTTGTTTAATCAAGATATCTTGAAGTCAACCAATGCATGCAATTAAGACGTTTGAGAAGTTGAACTTATTTTATCAGATTTGTAGAGTAACATAACTTAAGATTCATGGGGCTCTCAGTACACCTACTTTAAGACAGCTAATATTTTATTCCTAGTTTACACAAGGGAACTGACCCCAGGCAGCTACCAGCAACGGTGATTTACTAATATGATTTATAGTGATATAGTTTCATAAATAATTCTTGTTCACATCACAAGCTTTTTATATATGAAGTCATTTTTATAAAGATGCAACCCATGAGAAGTCAAACAAGCCCCACTGGGTGTGCCTAATAGATCAACAAAGGGCAAGTAATCTCCTAGTATAAGCACTGTTGCCATTATTTAATATTTTTTGTCTTAAGACCTTGGTATGTAGCTATATAGCCCTTTGGGCCACTCACATCTCCCAGAAGGTCAAAGGTGCCTTAATTACAATGGTAGAGGGACTAAAAATGCTAGCGAGGGAGCCCATGTTTGGGTAGTGCACCGCCCAAAAATTCGTTCTGTATCCACAACTATTAACTGATTACAGAGACCACCCTGCCATTTCATCATAAATTAAAAAATAATTCAAGGAAATGAGGGCCTGAAGCAACATTTTAAATTCTTTTGTTTGTTTTTATACCCCTATATGCCATATTATTCAATAGTAAGTTACTTTACTTTTTTTTTTAGAGTAAATATTGGCTATATGACCGATACATTCATATAAGCCAACGACTCGAACAGGAAAAGCTAATTAAAAATGAAATTGAGATAAGAGAAAATTTTGACATGGGGGTAAAAAATGGGTACTTGTCTATTATATAAAACACGCTCGAGAAACTATAACTTGGAAATATGCTCCCAAAACGCAGTGTTACACTTCTAAAATATTACTTCTCGTAAGAGTACAAAGTCATGGTGTGTCCATTGATGCAGTCATTTGTTTTGGGCAACAACCCCTTATCCTCGAAAATATAATTATCGGTTCTTCGATCCTCGGCAAATCCCAAATCTTAATTTGAACATTCATGGTGAGACGTTATATTCTATCACTAGTCAAAGCAAAGTAACTGGTGTCCTCGAGAATAGCGTTAATAATGAACTAGGTCAACAATCACGCCAATAATGTCAGCTGACGCCGAAGCTCCCAATTTGATGATTCACAAATGACCTTCAAAATTTTGCTAAGAACTCTATTTTCGTCATATTTAATAGTCCTTCACTTCTCGAGTGTGTTTTATATAACAGAAAAGTACCAAAAAATGTTAAGTAATAAAATTAAAAATGTTAAGTAATAAAAGTAAAAACAGAAAAAAATGAGAATGCCAGAAAAATCTTGAGAGGGATACATGCCCCAACCCCTGGATCTGGCCCTGTCCTTGCTGTTGACAATTAGTTTGAACTTTTCATTCCGTCTTCTAAATTGAATGATGTGGTTCTATTGAAATAAAATTTAATGCCAAGTTCCTTAGTAGCCTGAATAGTTGGCAATTCGTTATATACAGATATAGCCGAACCAGCAATACAGGAACTACATCTCTAATCATATATGTATTTTTTTGTGAAGTCTCTATGACTGGATTTCCCTTGACTTAAACTCTTAATCCGTGTATGAACTATACGGAATTGAAACATTGGATAAAGCCACCATAAAAGGATGCTTGTAGTGTAAAATAGAATAGGAAAAAAGTTTATTATCAAGCAAACTCTCACAATATAGAAACTGCCAAACTCTTTGCCTTCAGTCAGCTAGCCTACATTTTATTAAAAAAAAAAAAAAAAAAAACATAGGTGAAATATGAAAACATTGCCTACAGCGACGAGTATTGCCTTCAGTTTGAGTTGTAGTGTCTCTCAGATTGGTAGCCATAATAAATATATGATGAACAATTTGGAAAGTAACGCTCTAAACACTAAAAGGTTGTAGATGGTCGTTGTATTAGAACACTCCAGATACATTTATTTCTCCATCGCGCAGACTTAGAAATCTTAGATAACTTAAGAGTCGTTGCTAATTTCACTCCTATTGCATCCTCTATCTGTTCAAAGCATTCCTCTATACGTCCTCCCAAGAATTTCCATTAATCCTTTCTTACAACCTCTTTCATCTCATTCGGAGATAAGGTGTAATCACCCGATAAGGGTGAGCTTCAGCAATATGTCATCTTTCATGGGAGAAAAAGATGTCCTAGCCGTATCAACATTTCTCTCCTTTTTGTCCTAGAAAGTGGGACCATGGAATCACATTTTTCGTCCTGCTTACTGTTTGGAACAGAGTCAGTCAGACGGGTGCCCAAAACAGCATTGACCATTCCTCTGGAGAACATCTAGAAAAACCTCCTCCACCCTCCGAAGCGCCCACGTTTCAGAACCATACTTGACCAACATCTTCACTGTAGCTTCCAATACTCTCATCTTTGTTCATAGACTTTGGTTCCTACTCTTCCGAACTTTCCTCAATTTGAAAAAACACCCTGAGCCTTGGCTCCGCTTTAAGCATCTTCATTACACCCACAATCTTTATTAATATTACTACCATGTAAGTAAAACTACCCACTTGATTAATCTTCTCGTTACCCAGCATCACATCTTCTCCGTCATTTGGCGAATCCTTTAAATGTATGAAGATTAATTTTTAAACTTATCCTTGCACCCTGAAATCTCAAAAACCTCTACAACATCATTTATTTTGTTAACATTTTCATACAAGACTATCATCAGCATAATCTAAGTGTTGGAGATTTTTACTTTTCCATTTGATTCCATGCTCTCCCATAGCCTTTCCAGTGTTCCTTAGGAAAAAGTCCGTCAAAATAATCAACATAAATGGGTATAGAACACAGCCCTGGTCAGCTACTGATTTTACACTAACCACCAATTGAATGTATTCAAAGGATCATTACATTGATACTTACAGTATCAACGCAATGTATCATTACAGTGCACTGTGCACTATGACCAAAGGATAGTGGCAACAGTGCAGACCATCTTTTTTCCTCTAAAGGATACAATACCAAAAATTATGGACTCTGAAAGCAAAATGTCTAAAAATTTTCTTAGATTTTTGTTAGCCAAAATGTTTGTTTCAGATCAAAATAGAGAATATTTGTCTGGGAAGATACCGGGAAAATTTTTGGGTAGATTGTCCCCTTTTATTATATTTTCTTCTGTAGATAATCCTTAGCTGGTAATTGTAATTTTAATACCATTCATATAATTAGAACCACCATGAACTAGGAAATTTTCTGTCATTTAGTTTTGTTTCAAATTTCAAAATTTAATCCGTTAAAAAATGAAGAAATCATGATACTGAACAAATGTGACAAATGTCAGCATAATAAAGACATGTATGTGAAATTTGCAGCAATAGTTTTGTACTGAGAAAAGTTTTTGAGAAAAAACAGAACTATGTTCTATAAGATGAGTTTTTCCAAGTTATTCAACAATAAATTTTTGACTTCAGAAGAAAAAAAGCCAAATGATGCTTAGAACTACAAAAAACCCTAGATCTGCCCTTTCAATCAGAAGACCATAAAATACACTGATTATTAGGGATCCTAACGGTTTAATCAATACCTCATTTGTTACAGCGCATGTATAGGTTCCAGCATCACGTCTTGAAGCATGGGAGACCTCTAGAGTCACTGTGCCGTCTCTATCCAATTTCATAGCATGCTTCCTGCTAGGTCTCAGTCTCAAGCCATCTCTGTGCCTGCAATTAAATATATCTTTAGTTAGTCGTTTGGTGGTGCAGTGGGTTTGATCTCAGCTTGTTTATACGGAACACAACGTTGTTTATACGAAGCCGGCTGTAGCAGCCCACTGCAGCGCCAACACAAGAACCTTAGCAGTCAAGAAACAATGTTAATCTGATACACTCTGATGTTAAGATCACACAGTTTTTCCTACATTGGTGGCAAATTGGTCTTACAATTATTGACTAGGCTTAAATAATTATAACCAAAAGTAGGGAAATAGATTTATACCAACAATTGGTCTCTGAGAGCATCTATGAAGAGTTCTATGGTGATGCAGTGGGTTTGATATCAGCTTGGTAATACTGGACTCAGAGTTTGAACCCAGCTATTTTAATAATACCAACAATTTGTCTTTGAGAACCTCTGTGCTCTGTGAAGCGTCCAATGTGAAGCAGTGGGTTTGATATCAGGTTGGTAGTAAGAAACCCAGAGTTCAAATCTAGATGTAGCAACACACTTTAGGACCATTTTTAATCACTTAGGGATGGATGGGAAAGCGTAGAGGTATCAAATATCGTTTAATTTCGACAGTACCAGTTTCTTTATGCTTCAATTTCCTTCATAACAGGATTAGTTACTTAAACCATCAATTATTTGACGATATATCTCTAGCTGAGGAATCCTGCGGGCAATAATTGCAATCCTTGTTCCAATGGGTAAGGGGTTACAGAAGAAGGAATTATGAGCCCGTGCCACCCTAAAATTTTAAAATTTCGCTGTTTTTCATGTCATTTCTTATACTTACTTTGTAATTCAACCTTTTTGACCATCTTTACAAAGTTTTGTCTTTTACTACGGATTAGTGTCTCCCAACATACCATAATAACTGTACTGGTGATTAGTCCCTCAAACGTTATACAAATTCTTAGATGATGTTGTTTAAGATAGACAATCTTCATGGAAAAGGTAAGGGCCAACGACCTTTAACTTATCCCTAGCAATAGTGGTGAAAGTCGTCTCGTCAAAAGTATTGGGATCGAGTTCCAAGTGTGCCGTATTCAAGAACTACATTAAACGTTACTAGCCTCTTAAGGGAATGAGCAGATTGCAGCACATCAATAGACTAATGGAATACAATTTCCTAATTTATTTAGAAACTTTTCGTCAAACTATTATAACTTAAAATTTGTTAGTAAGAGTTTAGCTTTGCTTGAAAAGAATAAAGCGTTAATTCTAGTAATGTTTTCTATAACATTAAAAAATATGTACAATGGTTTTAAATAGGTATCAATAATATTAATTTAAAGAGAGTGTTTTTACTAATTTTTATTATACGCCTTTGAAGTGGTATAGTTTTAAGGACTCTTATTCCTTTCTTTACTTAAAATTGATCAATATGAAATTCAAAAACAAATAAAATTCAGGGTCAAGCTTATTTCTTTATTAGTTTTTTTTTCGTTCTATATGTCCCTTTCTAGTGACTACTCTGCAGATAGAAGGCACTCTGCAAGCATAATTGCAGTTTACTGATAAATGATTTGCTGTCGTTCATTTTGCAATTAAATTAAAAGGAAACGAGTTTTTTTCAACTGAAAGTAAGGAGCGACATTAAAACTTACAACAAACAGAAATTATTGCATATGTGAGGGGGTATCCTCTCCTCAATGCCTCGCTCTTTACATTGAAGTTTTTTTTTTACTTTTGAAAAAGACTATCAAATTGATTAAAGATCCCTTGTGTTTCAAGAGTCATTGTTAAATAATTGGAATAAAAAGTCACATTTTAACATAAGAAACGATGTATTGAGGAGGGGGCGACCCCCTCATATACATAATATTTTCTATTCGTTTTAAGTTTTAATGTTGCTCCTTACTTTCACTTGGAAAAACTTTTTTTATTCAATTTTTGATCGCTTTTTAAATAATATCGAAAAATCCAGCCCTGCCCTCCATGAAAGATCCATTCCCTACAAAAATCCCTCTTATGTACCCCTCCTCCCCCGCCAGAAAATAGCCAATATTGTCGTTAACAATAGGTAAAGTTCATAGCTTCTATTCCTTCCCATGGAGGCTGTGGGGGGATCAAATAAACCTCGAACATATAGCTTTATGATCTGTCGACTATGCTGAGCAAGACTGCTATATCAAGATTCTTATCCGGAGACTTTGAGAAAAAATGGACGAGGGAACGGACTAGCTGCCTTCAGCATTTTGGACGCTTAAAAAATTACTGAAACTCTGGATTTGCCACCAAAAGAGCCCCCTCCCGATCTTTTAGTATAACTGGTTCGATACGATCATCCTGGGAAAAAGTAAATAAAAATGCATCCGTGATTTTGCTTCTAAATAAAGATCTCTAATATGATAAATCTGATGTTTTGGTTTTCATTCAGATCACTGGATGTTTTAGGGATTTCCCTCCTTTTCCAAATTGGGCTAATTTTTCTCAGGCTGGTAACTTTCGATGGGTAACATTAAATTTGATGACTTTTATACATTCTGAATAAGCATCAAAATTCAATCTTTTGACGTATCCATTGTTACCAAGACTCGGTTTCTTAGTGTTGGTCACTACTGAGCCGCATCGCTCCTTACTTCAAGTTCATTACCACGAACTGTTTGGCAATCAGAACACTGTTTATTTATAATCCACAACTCTTCCCGCTCTTTACGCTAAAGTTTTTTACTGTTTAAAAAAGTAAATTTGCGAGAAAGAGTCAAACTTTAGCGTAAGGAGCGGTGGAGGGGACAGCTCCTTTCATATACAGAATAATTACTGTTCGTTTTAAGTTAGTGGCTCCTTACTTTCAGTTAAGAAAACTTGTTCTTCTTATTTTATTTCTGAACGTTTTTGAACTAATTCAGGGTTTGATTTTGGCTCACCATGCATGAATGACTAAAAAAAAAATTCATATCAATTTAATTTTTTTGGCTAAATGGTTTTCTTAAAGTTTTGATCGGACGTTTTTTGAGAAAAATGGGCCGGAGATGGGATCTAGTTGCCCTCCAATTGTTTTGGTTACTTAAAAAGGTCACTAGAACTTTTAATTTTATTTGCGAACGTTTTTATTAGTAATAAATATACATAATATACGACTTAATTTACGGAACGAACTTCTATATTCATATATTTTATTACGTGTATGAGGGGGTTTTCAATACCTCACTATTTACACTTAAGATCAAATTTTGTTCCAATTCTTTACGAATGACCCCTGAATCACAAAGGCCGTTTAATTAGAATAAATAGCTCTTTTGAGATTACTGAAGATACTTTAGCGTTAAGAGGGAGATATTGAGGAGGGGAAAAGCCTCTCATATACGTAATAATTTCTGTTCATTTTAAGTGTTAATGTTGCTCCTTACTTTCAGTTCAAGAAACTTTTTTAATTTATTTATTTTCTCATTGTTTTTTTAATAATGCTGGAAAATCCAGCGCCCTTTCATGGACATTGTCTTCTCCCATGGATTCCTCCATGGAAATATCCTTCCATGTAACCCCCTCCCCCACCACCAGAAAAAATCCCCCCTGAAAACGCCTGTACACTTCCTAATAATCAATGCTATATGTAAACAATGGGCAAAGTTCATAACTTGCAGCCCTTCTCCCACGGACTGTGTTGGATTAAGTCGCCCTAAAAGACATAGCTATTAGATTTTTCGACTATGCTGAACAAAATGGCTATCTCAAAATTTTGATCGGAAGAATTTGAGAAAAAATGGACGAGGAAACGGACTAGCTGCCCTTCAATATTTTGGTCGCTTAAAAAAGGCATTGGAGCTTTTGATTTAACACCAAAAGAGCCCCCTCCTGATCTTCTAGTATAACTGGTTCGATATGATCACCCCTGGGGAAAAAATTAATATGCATCCGTGATTTTGCCTCTGGCGAAATATACAAAATTCCATATTTTTGTATATAGGAGCTTAAAACATCTGCAATAAAGTTCTCTGATATGATGAATATGATGCTTTGATTTTCATTAAGATCACTGGATATTTTAGGGGTTTCCCCCCGTTTTCCAAATTGGGCTAATTTTCTCAGGCTGGTGACTTTCGATGGGTGACATTAAATATGATGACTTTTATAGATTTTGAATAAGCATCAAAATTTGACCGGATTTGTAGGCACTGGTCTACAGACACTGGAATTTGACAAATGGTTTTTTGTAGAAAATAATTAAAATGGGAGAGCGGTCCATCAAAATGAGAAAAAAATCTGATGAATATTAAAGTATAAATCTAAAAAGCACAAATATAGTTTTCGCAAGAAAAAAGCAAAATAGAACATGCTTCTCATGCAAAAAAGTGATTTTCCTTGTTATTTAAGCCAAGAGACAGTAAGTTTCCTTATAGGGTTTTGGGCCAAGCCAATTTGAATGGTGTACTTTTGTTTGGTCATTTTAAGGGGTTTTAGGCTATTCTTTATGTAATTAAATAAAAAATAAGTTTTCTTAACTGAAAGTAAGGAGCAACATTAAAACTTAAAACGAACAGAAATTACCCCGAATATGAAAGGGGCTGTTCCCTCTTCAACGCCCTGCTCTTTACGCTAAAGTTTTTACTGTTTTAAAAATTAGAGTTGAGAGAAAGAGTCAAACTTTAGCGCAAAGAGCAGGGCGTTGAAGAGGGAACAGCCCTCTTTTTTTTTGCCATAGCAAAATAACGTGTTTTTTGCCGTAGCAAAAAACAGCAGATTTGCAGTCTCCGGTATTCGTCGTCATTACCTCTAGGATTCGAATTGGCCAGAGGGGAAAGCCCGCAAATTTGGCTAGGAATAAATCACCGATTTTAATGTTCGCAGGATTCATGCCTAGTAAATGACAGATTATAAAGTGAAAGAAACTTATCTTTCCGTGAGGGCCGAGCCTCACTAATGTATCCAAGTGAACAATATATCCAACTAATAACATAACTAATGTATCCAAGCCTCACTAATGTATCCAAGTGAACAAAATTTTTAATTTTATGAATGGCTTAAGAATATTAAGTGGAAACTTTCAGGGCATGATGAGGGGGATGTACAACTGACAAAAAGGCAATATGCGTATACTTCCTTATATGAAATTACTCCGTATATGAAAGAGGTTTTTCCTCTTTAACGCCCCGGTCTTTACGCTAAAGGTTTTTACTGTTTTAAGAGGTAGAGTTAAGAGAAAGAGTCAAACATAGCGTAAAGAGCGAGGCGTTGAAGAGGAAAAACCTCTTTCATATACGGAGCAATTTCATATAAGGAAGTATGCAAATATTGCCTTTTCGTCAGTTGTACATCCCCCTCATCATGCCCTGAAAATTTTCACTTAATATTCTTAAGCCATTCATAAAATTAAAAATCTTTATTTCGATCTGAATGTTTCTATTTCTCATAATATCAGAAAAAAAAACGTTATAACCGAGATTACCGAAAAAAATGAATTTAATTCAAAGAAGATGCCTGCAGTATCCTGATATGCTGCAGCATTGAACTAGCTCTCAAAGGGATTACAACTATTTGAACTTTTGAATAGTTTGAACTTGATTCCTTAGTCATGAATTAATTCAGTGACCACAGAAATTGTGCAATCTGATACTTGAATTTATCACACAATCAGATTTTTGGCGTTTTAAATTGAAAAAATTAGATACGATAGCCAAGTGTGGTGTGTAGAGAAAATTGGATATAATTTGCCTGCGCGTTAATTACACTTTTTAGTGTAGAGAAGGATTAGCAGTTGGGCCGACCTTGCACAGTTTGGACTGAGTGTTCACTTGGATACATTAGTGAGGCTCGGCCCTCACGGAAAGATACGTTTCTTTCACTTTATAATCTTTCATTTACTAGGCATGAATCCTGCGAACATTAAAATCGGTGATTTATTCCTAGCCAAATTTGCGGGCTATCCCCTCTAGCCAATTCGAATCCTAAAGGTAATGACGACGAATACCGGAGACTGCAAATTTGCTGTTTTTTTGCTACGGCGAAAAACACGTTTTTTGCTATGGCAAAAAAAGGGGCTGTTCCCTCTTCAACGCCCTGCTCTTTGCGCTAAAGTTTGACTCTTTCTCTCAACTCTAATTTTTAGAACAGTAAAAACGTTAGTGTAAAGAGCAGGGCGTTGAAGAGGGAATAGCCCGTTTCATATTCGGGGTAATTTCTGTTTGTTTTAAGTTTTAATGTTGCTCCTTACTTTCAGTTAAAAAAAAACTTGTTTAGGTTTTTTAGTTAATCCATGTTTTGATTTCGGCTCTCCGCAGATGAATAATTAAAGCGAAATTTGCATATTTATTTATTTGGCTAAATGGCTTTCCCATTGTTTTGATCGAATGATTTTGAGAAAAAAGGAGGGGGAGGAGGCCCAGTTGCCCTCCAATTTTTTGGGTACTTAAAAGGCAACTAGAACTTTTAGTTTTTTACGAACGTTTTCATTTGTAAAAGATATATGTAACTTACGAATTAGCTTACGTAACAAACTTCTGTATTCGTACATTTTTATTATGTATATGAGAGGGTTCACCCACTCGTCAATACCTTGCTCTTTACACTAAAGCTTAAATTTTGTCCCCTGAATCACAAAGGCCATAGAATAAATAGTTCAGATTCTAAAAATGCTTTAGCGTAAAGACTGAGATATTAAGAGGAGGTGAACCCCTTATATGCGTCATATTTTCTGTTCGTTTTAATTTTTAATGCTACTCCTTACTTTCAGTTGAAGAAACTTTTGCATATTTATTTTTTCATTGTTTTTTTAAATAATGCTAGAAAATGCTGCGCCCCCTTTATGGAAATCTTCTTCCCCCATGACAAATTCCTCCATGGAAAATATTCCCCACATACCCCCTTTTCTCAACCCTCCTCCCAACCAAAAAATCCCCCTGAAAACGTCTGTACACTCCCCAAAAACCATTACTATATGCAAACACTGGTCAAAATTTGTAACTTGCAGCCCCTCCCACGGGGACTATGGGGGAGTAAGTCGTCCCCAAAGACATAGTTATAAGGTTTTTCGACTATGTTGAATAAAATGGCTATCTCAGAATTTTGATCCGACGACTTCGGAAAAAAACGAGCGTTGGAGGGGGCCTAGGTGCCCTCCAATTTATTTGGTCACTTAAAAAGGACACTAGAGCTTTTCATTTCCGTTCGAATGAGCCCACTCACAAAATTATAGGACCACTGGGTCGATACGATCACCCTTGGAAAAAAAACAACAGATAATCACGCATCCGTGATTTGTCTTCTGGCAAAAAATATAAAATTCCACATTTTTGTAGATAGGAGCTTGGAACTTGTACAGTAAGGTTCTCTGATACGTTGAAGCTGATGGCGTGATTTTCCTTAAGATTCTATGACTATTAGGGGGTGTTTCCCCCCATTTTCTAAAATAGTTCAAATTTTTGTCAGGCTCGTAACTTCTGATGGGTAGGATTAAACTTGATGAAACTTATACATTTGAAATCAGCATTAAAATGCGATTCTTTTTATGTAGCTATTGGTATCAAAATTCCGTTTTTTAAGAGTTTTCGTTACTATTGAGCCGGGTCGCTTCTTACTACAGTTCGTTACCACGAACTGTTTGACTACAGACATTATTCCTCCTTTATTAGGTCGCAGCTACTGCCACACCCACGAAAGGGCCGGAGCCTACAAGAGGGGTCTTCTTAAGTCAAGATTAGCAACATACCCTCAAGAAATCAATTGCTGTAAATTTCGCCATAAATATATTGTACTTTTTATTGCATCTTTGTATCTTGCAGAGTTTGAACCCCTCCCCTTAAATTATTTGTCCGACTCGTAAAAACGTAACAAAATGTATATAAACAAATTTGTGATGAATTTTTCAAAGTTTTTTGAATCCCTCCCCCGAAAAAATAATTTTCTTCAAATTGTAAGTAAAAAATAGGCTTTTAATAATGTTTTATTTGTCATTTTTTTCTGCGGCTACTGAATTTATTCATTATCGATAATTATATTTAAATAGTTTTTGTTTGCCAGCGTGATCTAGTGCATGACGCTTTTAGTATACATGCCACACCCAACTTGTGTGTAAATGAAATACATTTGCACCTTAAAATATTCATACACTTGGTTCAACAAAATCCAATGAATTTTTTAGCAGAATTTGCTAATAAAATGCAATTAAAGATAATTTTCTGGAATTATCGTATTCATAAATTTTGTCATGCAAAATAGTGCATTTTTATAGGAACTGGGCGGACAGTCGGAACAGCGGGGATTTAAAAGTGTTAGATGATTTAAATTTAAATTTGCCTGTTTTTGGGCTTTTTAAATTCACCCCTCCCCTCTCCAATGGATTTATCAGTCACCTTTTTTATTCCTGCAGCCCCACTTGGCAGCGGCTGAGAGTTTCAAGATTAACTATTTATTTAGAACGGCCAAAGCAACAGCCAGACTAAAACAGCCTAGAGCACCAAGCTCTTTGACTAATCAGCAGCAAGGGTGCTGATAAGCACCTTTGCCTTCAGAAGCCCACAGATCTACAATGTTTTGGCAAAGATTTTTTCAGGGGTATTTTCACTGAAAATTATTTTTTTGGCATTTCCGCTGAAAAAAAAACGGAAAAAAATTACCCCTGGATATCAAAAAATAGGCTTCACCCTATTAAATGTTCCTAACTTGACTTTACTGAGAAAGGTAGACTTGCTTCATACCTTATTGAATTCATAATCATGAAAGCAAATTTATTCTGAATGATAAGAAGGCTTGAAGTAGAGGCCTTTGCTCCAAGCCACCTATCTCGTACTTATATTCATCATACGTACATTTTGGTCTTCTGTTGATTTATGGTAATTCAGGGAAAATATAAATATAATTGCCAAACGATTGAATCCTAAATCTTTTTCCGTTTTGCACTGAGGAAGGTTGAGCAGGAGGTCCAGCCAAAATCTTCCAGTATTCTTCTTTTTTCACTAGCAGTGACTTATTAGTTTTTATTTGTTGTTCTGCGTGTCCTTGTTCAGTCATTTTCCGCTCAAGTTAGGATTCAAGAGATCTTTAAGTAAGTAGTTACAAATAATTACAAGTGAAAGCTACAGTGATGGCAGCGGTCAAGTATGGTTCTGAAGCCTAAGCGCTTCGAAAAATAGAGTAGGATTTGCTAGATGCTTTCCAGAGAAATTGTCTACGGAGCTTTCTAGCTCCGTAATTACGGAGTCAATCCCGCTTTCTACGGAGCTTTCTAGCTCCGTAATTGCGGGTCAATCCCGCTTTCTAGGCCTATAATGAGAGAAAGGTGGAGGTGGCTAAGACACTTTTTGCGGCTGAAAGATGATGATTACCTGAAATAGCCCTTGTTGGGCCACTGTCTAAGGCCAAAATAAAAACAGGTTTGCCCCGAATGGGATGGGAGGATGTCATAAAAAAGAATTAAGAAATTGTCTACGGATTGTTTTGGGTAACGTATCTCAACAGTAAGCGGTAAGCTGTAAATTGTGGGTCAATCCCGCTTTCTAGGCCTATAATGAGAGAAAGGTTGAGGTGGCTAGGGCACTTTTTGCGGCTGAAAGATGATGATTACCTGAAATAGCCCTTGTTGGGCCACTGTCTAAGGCCAAAATAAAAACAGGTTTGCCTCGAATGGGATGGGAGGATGTCATAAAAAAGAATTAAGAAATTGTCTACGGATTGTTTTGGGTACCGTATCTCAACAGCAAGCGGTAAACTGTAAATTGTGGGTCAATCCCGCTTTCTAGGCCTATAATGAGAGAAAGGTTGAGGTGGCTAGTATACTTTTTGCGGGTGAAAGATGATGATTACCCGAAATAACCACTGTCTAAGGCCAGACGAAAAGCAGGTCATACCTGAATGAAATGGGAGGATGTCATAAGAAAAGAATCAAGAAATTGTCTACGGATTGTTCTGGGTACCGTATCTCAACAATAAGCTGTAAGCTGTAAATTGTGGGTCAATCCCACTTTCTAGGCCTATAATGAGAGAAAGGTTGAGGTGGCTAGTATACTTTTTGCGGGTGAAATTTGATGATTACCCGAAATAACCACTGTCTAAGGCCAGACGAAAAGCAGGTCATACCTGAATGAAATGGGAGGATGTCATAAGAAAAGAATCAAGAAATTGTCTACGGATTGTTCTGGGTACCGTATCTCAACAATAAGCTGTAAGCTGACCATATCTCAAACAGTAAGCTGTAAAAAATTGTGGGTAAATCCCGCTGTCTAGGCCTATAATGAGAGAAAGGTTGAGGTGGCTAGGACACTTTTTGCGGCTGAAAGATGATGATTACCTGAAATAACCACTGTCTAAGGCCAGACGAAAAGCAGATCATACCTGAATGAAATGGGAGGATGTCATAAGAAAAGAATCAAGAAATTGTCTACGGATTGTTCTGGGTACCGTATCTCAACAATAAGCTGTAAGCTGACCATATCTCAAACAGTAAACTGTACGAAAATTGTGGGTAAATCCCGCTGTCTAGGCCTATAATGAGAGAAAGGTTGAGGTGGCTAGGACACTTTTTGCGGCTGAAAGATGATGATTACCCGAAATAACCACTGTCTAAGGCCAGACGAAAAGCAGATCATACCTGAATGAAATGGGAGGATGTCATAAGAAAAGAATAAAGAAATTGTCTACGGATTGTTTTGGGTACCGTATCTCAACAGTAAGCGGTAAGCTGTAAATTGTGGGTCAATCCCGCTTTCTAGGCCTATAATGAGAGAAAGGTTGAGGTGGCTAGAATACTTTTTGCGGGTGTGAAAGATGATGATTACCGGAAATAACCACTGTCTAAGGCCAGACGAAAAGCAGATCATACCTGAATGAAATGGGAGGATGTCATAAGAAAAGAATCAAGAAATTGTCTACGGATTGTTCTGGGTACCGTATCTCAACAATAAGCTGTAAGCTGACCATATCTCAAACAGTAAGCTGTACGAAAATTGTGGGTAAATCCCGCTGTCTAGGCCTATAATGAGAGAAAAGTTGAGGTGACTAGGATACTTTTTGCGGATGAAAGATGATGATTACCTGAAATAGCCCTTGTTAGGCCACTGTCTAAAGTCAAACGAAAAGCAGGTCACCTCCAAATGGGGCGGGAGGATGTAATAAGAAAAGAATTAAGGGGAATATGAATTTCTTGGGAGGGTGTAAAGAGGGAGGGTTTGAATAGATTAGGATGGAGAACGAGCATTAGTGGCTGTTTTTGCCTCAGGTGGCTTGGTGCTGCAGTGAGTTGTTGTTTGTAGTAGTAGTTGTAATTAACATTATGAGGCCACAATTATACCATGAACCTACTATAGGAAAATATAAGATGTAGTGAACTTTTTTCACAATGGTTTCCAATTGATCCACAATCCACAGGGATTCCGGAGCTAATTGATTGAAGGGCGAATATTCCAATTGTGAAACCGTAAGTAAGTTATTCAAAATTACGTTTGAAATTCACCAGACTTCATGTTTTAGCACTTTGAAGTCACAACTTACAACTAAGAGGCTGAAATAACCAATTGAGTGTCTGGATGCCAAAAC
This sequence comes from Artemia franciscana, assembly GCF_032884065.1. Classification (NCBI taxonomy): domain Eukaryota; kingdom Metazoa; phylum Arthropoda; class Branchiopoda; order Anostraca; family Artemiidae; genus Artemia; species Artemia franciscana. Next base: position 25,393,943 of record NC_088868.1, on the reverse strand, counting down.
ATAGAATGCAGAAGACGTGGATTCAAAGGAGGCTTCCATTTTCTACCCCAGTTTGCATTAGGGGATTTCTGAGCTTACTTTATTAAAAAATTAAGGCCAATATTAGAATACAAACAGTGCAAAAGTAATTTCTGGTCAGTAGGACCAATTCACAAGAAAATAAAGGAGGGAGCCGCAGGGGCGAATCCAGTATTTTCTTTAGGGGGCGCATAATAGGTTACTACTTTAAAATTGCGAACAAAGAAATACCCGGACTTTAATGGGAACCTTAACAATTTTTGTCGTAGGTAGGTAGTGGAAATGGTCGTAAGTTTAATCTAAAATCGGGTGAGAGTTAAAGTTTTAATAAATCTGCTGAAATTAAAACGGTATAAAAATATTGATACAAAAAATAGCAAGTTATAAAAACCGTCCCACCATAAAAAAAAAGCTGTTCACCATCTATAAAAATATGATATTTAATATTTTCTGCATAATTTTTTGCCTTAGCACTTCTGACCGATATAGCGAGTGAGTTAAGCTTTTTATTGTCAGAAAAAAATTGGTCTTGAACCATCTTTAGGGGTCACACACTCTTTGTGACAATTTATATGGGTCAAATCATTTAGTACGTCATCTAACTATATGGCATCGTTTAGTAACTATGATAGCAATGATGAGTTGGAAATGAGGATAAAGATACAACTTGCATATTCATAAAAGATATTTTAAACGTTAAATACTTGTTTTTTAGGGGTGTAACAAGAAAACAGAACGAAGAGATAGAAATACATAGAAGACACTTAAAACGAGGGTTTTAAGTAGAGGCAATAAAGCATTAACTAATCACTGTTTCTTTTTTTTTAAATAACGTTTTAATGAACAGTGTCAGCTTTGACAAAATCTCAAAAATTTACTAATCAAAATTTTTACTTTTCATAACAACATAGCGCATCTTTCCACTTTTTTAAAGTTCAATATATTTCGCTCAAGTTACAGAATTCACATTTTATAAGAAAAAGTCTATTTGTGTATTTCCACAACCGCCGTATCTATTTGTTACACAGTCGATGTCTACCTCAATATTTCGGTGAATGTTTACAATGGTGAGTCCTGTCAGTTTAGAGCTCTTCGTTAGTATTTCCTCTTCTATTAATCTAGAGAGTATTCGAATGAAGACCAAAATCGTCAGAAAAATATGAACTTTAATAAAGATGTGTGTAGGTATGTGCTTCAAACTAATCATAAGAGTCAAAATACTCCCTAAAAACAAATAATTACGAGTTTGCTATTTTTGTATTTGATAGGTATAGATTGGTGATCTAAACCCTCAGGGTTTTAAACTGTGGTAGATTTCTAATTAATTCTTTTTTATCTTGTGATTTTCTGGTATTCAATTCAAAGTATAAACCTCGATATGTCTGTTGAGCACAAAAATAGAAATTTGAAATTTGACTCAGATTTAGCATAAAGTAAGAGAATTAAAACAATGGTACTCCTTTTCATCCAACCGAAATTCTTTAGTAGTAATATTAACAAGGACTTTTCACCAACATTACTTTTTATCGGCAATTTTTTAAGTATATCCATATTTTTATCCAAAATTAAAATTGCAAATTTAAACGTATGATAGGACTAATCAACCTATAATTACTGACTTACGCATTTTGAAAGCAATTAACCAGGGATTTAAGGTACCGGTACCTCAAATCATATCTTGGTTAGGCCTGGGTATGATTAGAAAAACAATCCGAAATTAAATAAGATAAGAGTTTTTCTACAGAAAACAAAGAACAGATTTTAATAGAATATTCTTTGTATGAAGGGGGTTGTCTGCTCTTTAGCTCCTTACTCTTTACTGTGAAGTTTGTTTTCATCCCAATTTTTAAGAAAATTTTTAAATGGAAAAAAAAAAGATTTTTTCAAAGTACTAAAAAACTTTTGTTTAATGAACTAAGTGTTGAGAAGGGGGGAGTCCCCCTTATATACAAAGTAGTTTACATTTTTTTTAAAGTTTAAACTTGCACCTTACTTTAGTTGAAAAACCGTTTCTATTTGTTTAATTACATTTCATTAAACTGTAAGGTTTTACGAATACAACACTTTTGGTAGCGCAGAAAAAAACAATCAATATTTCAATGATCTCTGTTTGGATTTTGATAGATAATCTAACAGTTCGTGGCAAGGAACTGTAAGTAAGGAGTGAACCGGCTCAATAGCAACCGAAACTGTAAAAAACGGAATTCTGATACGAATAGATACATCAAAAGAATGGGCTTATCATTCTTATTCCAAATGCATGTTTCATTAAGTTTATGTTCTCACGCATCAAAAGCTTCGAGCCTGAGAAAATTTGTCTGATTTTGGAAGAAAGGGGAAAGATCCCCTAGAAGCCATAGAATTTTAATGAAAAACATTTCATTCAAGCTCAAATCTGCAACAGTGGGGACTTTTGTAGTTTTTGCCAGAAGAAAGATCACGGATGCGTGTTTATTTATTTTTTTTTTCCAGGGATAATTGTATCGACCCAGTGGGCCTACAACGTAGGAAGAGGGCTCATTCTCACGGAAATAAAGTGCTATTTGAAGTGAACAAAAAACTGGATGGTAACTAGGCCCCCTCCCATGCCACTTTGTCCCAAAATTGTCCTACCAAAACTTGGAGATAGTTTTTTTGTTCACCATAGTTGAAAAGCCCCATAACTATGTTTTTAGAGGTAAAATTACCCCCACAGAGAAAAGGTTTTTAAGTTATAAATTTGCAAGTTGTTCTATTTGTTATTGTGAAGTATACATATATTCTCTGGGTGGGGATGGGAGGACAAATTTTCTGTTGGGAGAATTTTCCATGGAGAGAGAACTTTCCTGGAGGTGAACTTTACAGGGGAAATTTTTAACTGGGTGAATTTACCAGAATTCCTATGCGAAGTTTCTTTATGTCTTGCTTTCTCTTAACCAATTCAATTTTACGCGTAGAGACGATAAGGGTAATTGTTCTGGGTAAATTTTCGCCAGAATTTAATTGTCCAAAGGGTATTTCTACGGGGGGGGGAGATTTTTTCGTGGAGGTTGAGCCAGGTATCCTGGCGTTATTTGAAGAAACGATCAGAAGTTAAACAAAAAGCGAGTTTTTTCAACTGAAAGTAAGCAGCAACATTAAAACTTAAAACGAACAGAAACTATTACGTATATGAGGGGTTTCCCCCCCTCAAAATTTCTCTCTTTACGCTAAAGTTTAAATTTTGTCCCAATTCTTTGAAAACGATTCCTGAAACAACAGGTTTGTTTAATTACAACAATAAGTAAGTTTTTTTAAAGTGCCGAAAAACTATAGCGTGAAGAGTGAGGCATTGAGGAGGATTTTTGTCAAATAAAAATTTACAACTCAATATTTTTAATCTAAATTATGAATTCCAAAAAATGATACATTTGACAATTCTATGCTTCATAACTGTAAAAGAATTAAATACTTTTCAAATTGACAACTAGATAAATACAATCACTCCTGAAAAAAAATGACAATAAAACACAAATAAACGTGTCCGTTCAGGGGAAAAATACAGAAATTCCCAGTATCCCGTTCAGAGGAAAGATTTCTGATTATAGTGACTTCATATATCAGTTTATTGGTGCTTGGTAGTCTTGCAATGCAAGCAAAATTTGACGGCATATTTTTACCGAAATTGCCCCTTATTAAGTTGTTTTCATTGTGTTTTCTATGATTATATGAATTTTCTTGTGTACTAATAAGCGTACTAATTACTAGTAAACAAATACATGTTTAAAATCACCATAAAAAGCTGATTCTTTGATCTAATGTTATCAATAGTTAGGCTCATACTTTCGTTATTGACAAGGATCGTTATCTACTTACCATCCATTACTATGAAGAATTTGAATTTTTTTTGTTGCTCCAACAAAATTATATAGAAAAAATGTTTGTGAAAAACTGGAAGGGGGTTACTCAGTCACAAATTAGAACTCATATTTTCCTTATTAAGGGACAAAATCTATTGGCAGGTAGGCAGCAATGGAGCGACACATATTTTTTCCATAGTTTTTGCTTATTCTGCTCTCTTTCCTTCGGTTTCCTTATAAGTACTTTATAGTCCCAAATTTTCAGGGGAAATGTCCCATGTCCCCCCTGCCGGTGCCCATGTATTTCACACAACAATTGGTGCTTTATGATTTTTGAACTGAATGATAAAAAATTTAAGGCTAAAATTGTCATATTAACATCCGAAAACAAAAGACAGTATATAGCCCGTTACAAATAGCTTTGACTATTAGTTTTTAACTGTTTTGAACAAAATTGACTTTTCCAAATTTTGACCAGTGCGGGAGGGTAGATCTAAAAGAGGCAAGGGGAGGGGGAAACTTGGCTTCAAGTTGCTCTTCAATGTCCTCATCGAAATACCCAGGAAGTTTCAACTTAATGACATTAGCCTTGTCTTTAGATATTGCTGATACGCCCTTTCGTCAACAAGCATACATATTCTGTATTTTTACTTTGATCGACATCCCTTTCAGTATTTCCTCAAAGTTTCACCTTAATATCCTAAGCCTTTTTGAAGGCCCAGGATCAAACATGCCCTCTGTTCAAAACTAACAACCTAGCGTTGCCTATGGTAAAGAGGCATACGGCTTGAATGTATTGTTTTTTCTTTCCTATACACTGAAGGAATGGTCTTATTAACTTTGAAGGGAGCTTATTTGATATTGAAGTTGAAAGTTCTCGTATCTTTTTTGATTTCCATCACAATTTGAAACCCACCACGGGAACCTTTAGCTCGTTTTTAAAATGTACTAAGACCTCTTGTTATTCTTAATAATGCTCAATAGCCAATAGTAAACACTACCGGTATACAAGGACGATGTAACCAAAAAATAAAATGATATTCAAAGAGTGAATTTAGGACTAAAACGGTGCCAAAACTAGCACAGAAAAAGACAAATTAAAATTTTTAAATAAACAGACACTATCATGAATCAAGTAGTTAAACCTAAAGCGAACAGAAATCACAATAAACTATTGAATCGAAATTACAAAAAGAAGATAACACTGTGAATTAGGGAATGCTAGCGTCCTTCCAAATTCTTCAGCTTTGTAACCTGAAAATTTCAAATGGAAACCTCCTCATAAAATGTTTCATATTTGAAGTTTGGATGGCTAATTCTATAGATTTAGAACCATAGCTAATTCTATTGATTTTAGGCTATATTTTTACATTAGATGGCAATAGAAAAAAAAATCCAGTTATACATATCAGATTAAGTGGGCCGTGCTCCCTGTAAATGTTGAAGAATTAGATAATAGTTTATAACGCAAATAATGGCTACAGATTGTTTGGAGGAATACCCGAATCTAAACTTCATTATTACTTTCTGTGTATTGACAACTTTGCATCGAGTGAACGTAATGTAATCTACCCTTATACGACACCCTCTTCCTTCTTCCCATGGACTAGTGATTCCGACTACACAGTACCAACCACTCTTCCCCCGATTTATGCTATAGGCTTTTAGTAGGACCTCAAGTCTCCTCAGCAGAGGCACCATTTGGAGGGGTCAGGGGTGGGCAAATGCCCACCCCAGATTTTCCAGGGGGCCCAAGCTTCCACCACACAGGGCCCTTTGCCGGCAATAATAATCCATTATGTCCAACATAATCCATTCTGTCCAACTGATTTGAAACTATTACACGCCTATTAACCAAAGAGCGTAATTACTTGACGACCCTTGGGGTAATTATGCTATTTGTTATTAATCATTGTAAACTTTGAAAGTAGATAAGATACATAATAAAATTCTCGAGTTCTGTCAAATACTTATTTCCTAGATGATTACGCAACACAAAGTGAGTCGGGGGGGGGGGGGGGCAAGATGGAGTTCATGCCCACCCCAAGATTTGGTCCAAATGGCGCCTCTGCTCCTCAGCCCCAAATTTCAAGATATCCACATTTTAGCTATAATTCCATCTACGTTTTGACACAGTTTACCTATTTTTTTGTTAAAGAACTATTTTTTTAAATACATTCAAGGATTCGTGCGCATATATATATAGATTGGTTTTCTGTGCTTTAATCACTTTGACCAAAAGTTTAAATTGAATCATTTAATTGTATTTGTGCATTGTCCTAGTTTTTTGTGTCCATGGCCCTGCAGTTTTGTTTGTGTGTCAAATATACATACTACACTATACTATGCTATGATATCCATCGCAACAAAAATGTTTTATATATTGTAATCCATATTTGAATAAAACTATGTTGCGTCATGCAAGAGAAAATGATTTGCAACCTAGCTTCTCTGAAGAAGAACTGTAAGTTGGCCGAGGCCACTTGATGAATGCTATTCAATCCTAACATATATCTCACGGCTCGTAATTCCAAAACACCCCCACACGAATTCTTAATATTGAATGTAGTATATTAAATGAAATTGTTTGTTTAAGGTCTGTGATGCCGTTTAGGTATTGTGTTGTAAACTGACTCTTAGTTGTTTTTTAGTATATTTTTGCCACCCCCTTGGACATGTATTTTACTTCTTGGCACAGAAAAAGATAAAGAAACAAAGAGAGAAAACTCAATGAAGAAAATATACAAAAGGAGACTTCGGCCATTAGCGAAAAGAGAAAATGTCTAAGGTTTTACTAAATGTTTGGGGCCAACCATCCTGTGTTTTTTCGCACCCCAACTGTTTGGAGGGCTGTTTAATTCTAGTTGTTGTTTATAATGCGTTTGTTTACTATATGCATTTATATTTTTATTCTTCCCAATATTCTATTACGTTCACCATTTAGGTATCTTTGACGTCAAACCAAGGTATACCGGAAGGAGATTACTGGCCCACCTATTAGCAACTACAACTTTCCTAATGGTCTACACCTTAAAAAGTCATAAAAATGATTAGCTTAGCAGATATTTACCAAGATTGAACACACATTATTCACCAGATATACTTAAAATTGCAATATATATTAATCTGTGACCAGGAAAGTGTTTTGTCTTTCTAAATATAGGGCAAGCCACTTAGAGCTAATATCCTTTTTTCTTATGGCAAAGTCATTTTAAGAACTTGAAAATGTTTTAGAATTTGATTTTTATTCAGAACCAATCGTTAATATAATTTTCGGTTTCTAGACCTTAATCCTGGAGATTCTGGAGGTAACCAATTCTGGAGATCAGCATCAGGTCTGATGATCCATAGTAAAGCGAAACAAATCTTCTTTAAGTGTCATATAATAACCGAACAACGATGAAGATGTATTTGAGCAAAGACTGGACTCTTTTCTTGAGAAATTTTTCATCGGAATATTTAACCAGTGTTTTGCTGGGGTCATGGCTGCAGAAGCTCTTACAATTCTGAGATAATTGCCAGAAATAATTAGTTAAGCTCTTCTCAAGGGAAGATTCGGAAGGGCGATGCACAGCAAGATGATCAAAGTCTGACTGAACATACATGGCCTTACTGATCTTCTTTTTTCGAGAGCACCTTAGCAAAAGATTTAGTTACCTCAAAAAAATGTTAAAATGCCAGATTCAATCATTTGAAGTGAGAGCAATTATGCAAAACTGGTTCATAAGAAAGTGTTCTTACCAGGTCACACCAACCACAGGGTATGCATCTACTTTAGCCACTAAGTGAAGAGTGCTTCTATCGCTTACAACTTTGTCTTCAAGTTCATGCATAAAGAGTGGCGATATGTAAGCCTTTACTCCACCGTCAACTGTGAGGTGACACTGTGATCTTATGGCGCCCAAAGTGTTGGCAGCTTCTATTTTGTACACCCCGCTGTCATCAAACCGAGTGTTTTGAATTTCTAATGTGTAAAAGTCCTCTTCTTGCCAAAATATGTAATGATCTGACAAAAAGAATTAGTTAATATTTGCGGATTACGATTATATAAGCAACCTTTGGTCATAATGGGCATACACACAGTCAAAATATTCTTACAATAAAGGGTGATGTCGAAATAATCCTTATCGTATTTGGTTTGCAACGATTATATTTTAATTCAAATCTGTTTGGAGAAATCTTCCCGACAAGCTTCACCGTACTGCACGTGGGAACGTGTAGTGCTTGACTGTTCTGTTTAGCAGAAATAATTTCTTTGAGTTAATTAGTTAAAAATAAAATAGCGGAAGCTATGAAAAGGCAATAGGAAATTTGGATTTGGGCAACCAAAAATCCATCATTTTTTGCTGAAGTTCCACAATATTAAAAGTGATTCATACAAAATGATGAATTTAATCAGCAAAGGTTATCATAAGGCATGTGCTCTTTTAATTTCATGATAACAATTTTAATTTCATGATAATACTTTTAATACAAAAAAATAAAACTTTCTGCCACTTTCTTCACCCGTAAGTGTTGATGCTCATGTTTTTTCTTAAAATAAAATTGAATGTGTCATTCGAAAAGTGCTAAGACACCACAGTCCCCACCTTGCTTTAAAAAATTGGTAAGCGTCCTTAATACATATCCGATCGTCTGATGTTATAAAAAAGGGAGCTAAAGCCAGTATATCTCCGGGTTACTTTTACAAACAGAATTATTTTGTTTCCAGATAATTTTTGGACGGTATACGTCTTTCTTTTTTTGTCTATTCCTGAAGGCAAGCGTATATTTTTCGTTATATATATTGCATTAAGTCAGTTGTTTCACGAAAAAGTGACAGGTCTCATACGAACTCGTAGTTTGACAAGTACGGTATGCTTCGTTTTGTCTCACGGCTGGGAGATTGAGATGAAACTTTCAGAATGTTTTTTGGATTGGAGTAAGGGACTTACAATTTTGTGATTTAGGGAAGGGGACTAACATTTTTTTTTCTCTGGATCCGAAAGAAGAAAAAAAGTATATGCTCTAATTTTTGTTGTTTTTTATGCCTGTCATTCTATAGATTCTTTAGATAAAGAAAAAGAATAGATGTTTCTTTTTACAGAAAATTAATTTCGAATGACGATTTTAAGTAATGCAAACTCATGGTCATTACCAGAGTGTTTATAAATATGTTGTTTAAAAGTCTAATTTAGATGTAAGAAAAATAGGTGATAAAGACAAAGTAAAATATTGTGACAAACACTACAAACAGAAGTCCCTACTCCAAATTTTTGTCAATCCTTTCCTGACTCCTCTATTCAAAGATTGAGGAAAAAAAAACAAGAGAGAGAAAGACAAAAGTGAGAAATTTGAAGAAAATATAAAACATTTACAGTGGAACAAAAAAAGTCAATCAAAACGCATAGATAAAAATAGAAAAAATCGTCGCCTAAGAAAAAAAAACGCCCAAAAACGAGAAAGCTTCAACGAAGAATAAAAAAAAAAAACCAAAGGAATTGCAAAAATATATGTGGAACTGATGTAAATTCTAAGAAACACAAATGAAATGTAACTTTAAAAACAACAGTCGAAAGTATGTTATTAATGCAAGTTCTGAACTGAACTCAACAATTATTGGAATCCTTAACATGAAACTACAAAGACTACCACACATTACTGATGGTAGCGATGCTTTTTGTTGAATGAGCCAAACAATTATAGTCCTTTGTACCATGTAGATATTTGTACAAAAACAATAATAACTTGATATTCTGATCTCATTTTGAATATTTAATCTATTTTTAAGGTAACTGTGCTCACACTAATTTAACTGAAACACGAGAAGAATGAGCACTGTTTAGCAGCAAATCCAGATTTTTTGACTTTTTTCCCTTTCGTTTTGGTTCCTACATGCGCTATTCAAATAATCAAATGTTGTAGTAGAACTATCTGAACTTTGTTTCTGCTACTAAATAAGATAAGAAATATGTTCTCATATTATTGATATTGCAAATCTGTAGCCTACTTTTTCTGCATCTTCTTATGGGACTTGTAAAGCAATTATCATGCGATTGAAACATTTACTTTGAGATAAAAGGCAATCCGTGAATTTTTTTTCGTTAGAAAACAATTTTTCAAATCCACACCAAATATGCTCGTCGCAAGAATATATTCTGAACAGGACGTAATTCGTTCAAAACGGCTCAAATATATGAAAAAGAGTGAGATAATAATAGAAACATCAACATTGGGGGGGGGGTCAGCCTCCAAGGAGTTTCCTCACCCCGCTGGCTGCATACACTGGCTAAGACTGACAGTTGACTTATATTGGCTTTTAACGTATCAATAATACAACTGAATTGTCTTTTAGCTATCTTACCTTGACAGAACCTTGCTTTGATGTTGAAAGCATCAAAGCAGTAAAAGACATTTTTTTTCTTTCTATATGTGAGAAACCTGAGCCCAAGAATGTATGTTACTGAATACATTTGCTTAGTTATATTCATATCCCAAAACTTGAATCTGATTTAACAAGTTTTGTATTGCAGAAAGACTTTGAATTTCCTTATATTCAATTGCTTCGTCTTAGACTTCAAACTCTCTCTTCTCTCTTGAGCCACCGAGTAGGAGTCATCAGTCTTACCGGCATCCTTGAGATCCAACTCCCTGTCTCTCTGAAGAGTTTCTAAATCAACCTAGAATATATTAGTGATAGTCTGGAGGGGAAAGACATGAGCCATTGACTTTATCCTTTCTCAAAATTCCGAAACCTCTAAAACTACACACCATTATACGAATTAAAGATCAACATTTACCAAAGCAAAGCACTCAGCCAGAATAAAAAGGAAACCATGTGGCATTTGATTCTTTGGGTTTAATATCTAAAGAACTAAATGTCTAAAAAACAAGATAGAAATGTACCATCTTTAGTTATCATCTTATCTTCTTTGAACCATTTCAACTCTGGCTTAGGAAAACCAACAACTTGGCATGTGATCCTTACTGGATAGCTAACTTGTATTCGCCTATCTCTTGCTCGCATAGTGAAATGTGGTGCCATTGGCTGGTTATTCTTGGGAAAAAGTTGCAATCGCCTAAACAAAAAATACTGAATATCCACTGAGCTGTGCATAATACATTGGGCATCCATAAATCGACATTCATCAATTTTGGACATTTACTGTAGCAGACACACACACATATATATTATATATATATATATATATATATATATATATATATATATATATATATATATATATATATATATATATATCTATATATATAAAAATAAGTTGTCTGTCTGTCTGTCTGTGGATCAGGTGACGTCATGTTTCTGTGTCGGCTGACGTCATGAAATTAGTTGTCGTCATTTTTGCTTTGACGGTGACGTCATTAACGGTATTTAAGACATTTGTTCACGGAAAAATGTTTCATTGTAAAATGACTGAAGAACCTATTGGGTTTGGGATTTTGACTTGGATAAGGTCATCAATGCCTACCAGATTTAAGTTAAAAAAACAAAGGTTCGTCGATATGTACTTCATAGTGACGCTGAAAAATAAAGAAGAAAAAGAAAACTGAAAAAAGAAAAAAGGTAAAAAACTAAAAAAAAACTAAAAAGAAAAAACACTCAAAGAGAAATTACAGACCGGGACACAAATGACGACCGAGACAGAGGGAATATAAGTGACGACCGGGAACCTCAAAGAGAAATTACACACTGGGACACCCAGACACAAATCACGACCGGGACACAGGGAATATAAATGACGACCGGGACACAGGGACACAACTACAACGGGGACGCCGGGGGCACAGGCAGGATATATAAATGACGACCGGGACACAGGGATTGTTCGAATAGAAATTACAGACCGGGACACCGGGACACAAATGACGACCGGGACACAGGGAATATAAATGACGACCGGGACACTCAAAGAGAAATTACAAACTGGGACACCGGGACACAAATGACGGCCGGGACACAGGGAATATAAATGACGACCAGGACACGGGGACACATCATTAGAATAATGAGGTATAGATCTGAATACGGATTGTTTTTCCCATGGACAATTATATGTTGCATGTTCAAGAGTCAGTAAACCTGACAATCTATTTATATGCACAGACAATGGGACAGCGAAGAATGTTGTATATTCGCATGTTTTACGTAGTTAAAAACATATATTTATATCTATCTCTATTCACAGATGGGACACAGGGACACAACTACAATGGCGCGTAACTAATATGGCGCGTAACGACTTACGCGCGCGGGGGGGGCTTGGGGGGGGGCGCGAAGCGCCACCCCAACAGCTAGTATATATATATATATATATATATATATATATATATATATATATATATATATATCATGAAAAGAGAAATCACCAATGCAACAGCACAAACACAAAAAAAAGAAAAAAAAAGAGAGACAGAAGGAGAAAAGGAAGACTGTTTTCCTAAATTAGTGATTAATATAGACCAGCACTTGAATGAGGCCTTAACCCTACTCATCCATACAATCACATAGGTCAAACAGCATAGCCATACACAATCAACCATAAAGAATAATCCATGGACAGGCAGTCATGTCGTCAATAAGTATAAGTCGTCATTTACCAAACAATAGAAAAAATAATATAGACAAATAATTCAGAGGCAACACCCAACATAAGGGCTCAGCAGGAGAATACACTGGCCTATATAGGGTTTCGCCACTTTAAATTCTCTACCCAGCACAGTGTTGTGGCTACCACAGAATATCCATGGCATCCCCGTGTCAGGTATCACCCCCAAAATACATGCCTATGAAAAAAAACAAAAAAAACAGCAAATGTAAAACAACCAAGTAAAACCAAAACAAGCTTATCCTGTTAATATATTCCTCTTTTTAGCAACAATAGGTAAACTAAATATTGAAAATTTTACCAAATCAAAAATATTAATACATTGCAAAAAACCTGAATGAACTAAACATTTATAGAATTCATCTTTACCATGTGGCTAATTTTTAAGAAAATCCGCTCAATTAGAAACACAATTCAAAATAAATGGCGCTGCGACAGCATTTCTCGAACCTCCGAAATTAGTTGAAAATTTCTTTAAGTATTTCTAGATAATTCTTTTGATATTTATTTAAAAGTTCGTTATATGAAAACTAAATTTTTTAAATTGCCAAGTTAATTTATTTGCAGAAAAAACTCTTAATATCAATTTTTGGCTTAAGATTTTACATCTATTTTTAAAATCAATATAATTACTACAGATCCTTGCATAACGAAGTAACTGTGAGAAAAACACCAAATATGTGATATTTGAGTGTATATTACTTTCAGGGAATGGGAAACTAATCACTTCAAAATCAAAATCATCCGTTTTATTATAGATTTTAAAAATTAATTTATTATTATCACAAATATTAATATTTAAATCTAAGAAATGATCTTCATGACCAGCGCCATGACTAGGCTCAAGAATAAGCTCTGATGGATCTATATTTTTAGAAATATCAATGAAATCCTTACAATTTAAGACCAAAATATCATCTAAATATCTTTTATTATTTGACAAAGCATGTTTTAAATTAATTGGATTATTCTTATCCATCATATATTTATATTCTAGTTGACTTAAAAACAAGTCAGCTATAAATGGGCTGGCATTCCCCCCCATGGGAATTCCCACAATTTGCTTGTACAAATCACCCCAAATCTTATATAAGTATTGTATAAAACAAATTCTAATAACTCAAAAATCATATCCAAGCTGTAACATCTCAAGTTAACTGTAGTATTAAAGCAATTTGTCCATATGGCTTTTTTATTACAAATGTCTATTTTTAAGAACCTTTTACTTGATAAGAGGAAAGATTTCTTGATAACAGTTTTTAAATTATCAAACACTACATTAAGTGATAAATTAGTATACATTGTCGCAAAATCGAAAGACTCAATTCTTTTAGCTGAAACCATTGTTAAAGAATCTATCACCTGCAGTAAATTATTAACACTCCCATATGGATTAAAATTCGAAAATTTTTTAATACCAGAACAATAGGTTTTAAGTTTGTTTACAATTTCCTTTAAAATTAAAGAGAGGTCAGTAGCAGCAATGCTAGTTGGACATTTAGCTGCTCCAGCAATAAACCGTGGTTTAGGGGGATTCTTATGAAATTTTACAGTCCAATATAGGAAAGGGAACTTTTTATCATTGTCATTTATTTTAATATTAAAATTTTTAAAAAGTATTTCTTCAGTCTTTTCAATTAAATTCTCATCCTCTATATTTACCTTTTCGTAAACATTAGTTGTGCATAACTCCCTTTTTAAGATATCACAATACAGCTTCTGACAAATTATGGCAAAATTATTATTAGCTTTATCCACTGGCACAATTACAAATTCATTCTTTATATTAGCAATTGCTTGTTTAATCTTCGCATTATAAAATAATGATTTAGTGTTACTATTTTTTAAGTTAGAATATATTTTATTTCTAATTCTACTAATAATTAAATTCTTCCAACTTTGAAAACTCTCTTTATTTTTATTATCTTTCTTACACCACTTATCAATAAATAAATCAAAGTCATTTTCCAAGCTATCAAGAATACTCAATGGTTTCAAATGATGAGAAAGACGGAAATTAGCCCCTTTATTCATTATAATTTGAAGATCATTTTGTTTTATTATTGACAAGTCCCCTGTTATAACATGTTTGTAAGTAGGATTTACAAATGGGCCAAGTTGCTTACAATTACAAACCGGTTTCCAATTTATATCACTATCTAGTCTTTTTAGTATTAAATTATAATTAAAAATAATTTGCCCAATAGTTTTTGAAAATTTATAAGTTAAAACTGGACTATCATTATAATTCAAATTACTAGGAAGGGCCTGTTTCACATGCCGCTGATTTAAAATTTCTGGTAAATTAATATCTTCAATCTGCTTACAAGTAAAATTAATAGGTAAATATAATCTGTTATCCTTATTACTAATCTTATCGAACTTTTTCTTTTTTGAAATAAATTTCGTTTTAGTTAGAATGCAAATTGTATCCTATATTACTTTAAAATTATAATCAAGAGCTGTATTATTCTTAACAATCCAGAAAAGTTTGATTAAATTCCTTTTGGATAAATTATTTAGATATTTTATTCCAGAAATCATACCCCTAGATTCAAGTAGCTGGCATAGATCTATAGAAAGCATATGTACATCTAATTCATTTTTTCTATTATTTTTCCTATGTCCTCTCGATCGTTTTTTACGTTTAGTAGGACAAGTAAAAGAAGGATGGTCCATAAAACCATCAATACATTTAACAACAACATCAGACATGTCACCATATTTTTCTACACGATCATTTAGCCCAAAACGTAGTCTATTATTTACGTAGTCTATTATTCTTCTCTTCTTTATTTAAATTTTCTAATTCTAATTTTTCTAAAATTGTGACAGTTATATCTGATATGGAACATTTACCATTATTACAATGTTGAACTAGATAGTTATTAGTTTTTTCATTATTAACTGTTGTCTTATGTCCAGAAAATCTTTTATATATATTATTAGTTGTTTCCCCCATATATTGTACGTAGCATTTATTACATTCTAATAGGTAAATTACATTGGTTGTTCTACAATTAACATTACCACGTAACTTGCATGCAAAATTTTTATTATACAATGTACTCTTAACAGAAGTCCGTGGGACAAAATGATCTTGGCAAAGAAAACAACGACTTTTACACTTACTAACTTTCAAAAAATCGTTCCGAGTTCCGAGGCTAATATTTGTGTTTTGTTGCATAAAAAGTTATTGAAAATAAATCCAAAACAAACCAACATCCAAATCAAAATCCAACAATCAAAGTCCAAAAAACATGCCAAGGTCAATAGGTCAATAAATACATAAACAAAAACATGAAAGAACACGAAATTTGCATAAGTGCCATCTCACCAATAATTAACAATATCAGGTTAAAAACCTGGACCATGGTAAAGGTCTGTCGGGGAGAAAACTAAAAAAATTTATGTATAGATATATATTGCCCGTCTTTAGCCAGAGTAACCCTCAAAAATTTAAGTAGGCAATTGGAGAAGTCGATTGGAATAGTTTGGTTAATCTTAAGGATTATATAAATATGAGTTTTCAAATATTTTATGATAGGCTGATTTTGACAATAACAAAATTAACAAAACAAAAACTAGGAAAAAAAAATCCTAAGAAAACATGGATGTCGCCTAGCTTGTTTCGTTGTATTAACAGAAGAGATCAACTTGATAACAATTCCTAAACTAATAGAAATGATCCAATTTGATTATTAAGGCAAGTCCGATTTCTAAGAACAATTTCTACGAAGGTTCAAACTTTCGGTTTTCATTTTAAGGTTTTCGAATCGTTGTAATCCCTTGTTAAAATATATACAAAAATATTTTTGCTATTACCAATTATTTGCTCTTTACCCAATTTAATGTATTTTCATACTGAATCTAATCAAAGATATTTGATCATTGAAGCTAATCTAATTACTGACAACGATATCTACTAAACTTCAAACCTTTGGTTTTCTTTTTTAAGGTTTTTAATTGTTGTAATACCTTGCCAAAATAGAGAATCATCATTTGTAATGAATGCAAATTTTCGTTTTTTGGGTCTTCCAACTGACATTACATAACTGGTTGCATTCAAAAAGGTTTGTCTTTTTTAATGAGGTTTTTGAATTGTTGTAATCCCTTGTTAAAATATAGGCCTATACAAATATTTGAACAATTGCCAGTTTTGCTCTTTACGCAATTTAGTGTCTTTTCATACTATTGTCTTTTAAAGGATATTTGATCAATGAAGCTAGTCCGATTTCTAACAACGATATACTAATCTTCAAACTTTCGGTTTTATTTTTAAGGTTTTTGAATTGTTATAATCCCTTGACAAAATAGAAAACCGTCATTTGTAATAGTTACAAATTTTCGTTTTTGGGCCTTCCTACTGACATAATATAACTGGTTGCGTTTAAACCCGTAAGCTTAATCACGAACCGAGTTGATTTCATCTAACAAAAAAAAAACTAATTTAAAAAATTTCAGATATTTTTCATGCTTGAATTAAAACATTAAAATTATTGCTCAGGCACCAAAAATATTTCGGCAGTTTACATAAAAGCTTTAGTGATTCTGAACTGAACTTACAAATTTTTTCAACTTTCTTTCATATCTTAAAAAAAACATTACTGAATCAAGTCCGAGTTCTAACAACGATTTCCACTAAGCTTCAAACTTTTGGTTTTCTTTTTTAAGGTTTCTGAATTGTTGTAATCCATTGTCAAAATATATATAAAAATTTTTGCGACTGCCAGATTTGTTCCTAAAGCAATTTAATGTCAGCTTTTTGATGCATGGAAATCTTCAATTTTTCCAATTAAGTGTGACAAGCGTCACAACGTCCTTGCAGTACTGATGTATATAAAAATGACGTCACTCACATAAACCTTTTTTTCCCAAAATTAGGGCTTTAAACGAATTTTCTCAAACTTCTGAGAAATATTGTATATCGTATATATCGTATTGTAAATAGAATTCGAATTATAAAGTTAACTAGTTATAGAGATAAGCCAAATGAAAATTCAAGAGACAGAAGTACACAATCGCTAAATTTACTCCCTAAATCAGGTGCGCACCCATGGGGGGGCTTAAGGGGCTGTAGCCCCACAAGGAAAAAATGCATTATGTTTTTAAACCTTATATAATCTGCTCGGTTTTATCATTCAATCCTTAGTCCCTACTCAAAACTTGCATTCAAAGAGCTAAAATAAACTTAAGTGATGCCTTAAAATACCGTTTTTTCGAAGGAATTTTTAAAGTTCTCCTTTGGTTAGCCCAGGGATCCCCAGTCAGCCCCTCCCGTAATTATTTTCTGAGTATGCTACTGCCCTAAATAGTTGGGAATAACTTAATTAGTGTAGGCTATTATAGACTGGGCATATCAAGACTTGACTTTCAAATGTCAATAAATAGATTTAGTTTGCTAGAAAATAGACACCTGAAACTTAACAGAATCTGATACAAAAATATATTAAACATAATTCATGTAAATCAAAGTTTACATGTTGCAACCCGTAAACCCGAGTCGAGAAAACTAAAGAGATACAGAGGTAAACTCTGACCTGTGGAGGCAAAGTGGAAATTAAATGACGACTTATCTACTGAATTTCCGGTAATAGAGGTAATTTTTGGGTCACTTCGACATATAGATGTAAAATATAACCAAAAAACTATTTCGAGTTGTTCATGGTTCTTTCTTCGACTTAACAAATTTTTCCAATGGGATTGAAAATAATTCGATATAGCGAGGATTTCAAGTTATCGAGGATTTCGAGTTATCGAGGTTAGAGTTATCGAGAATTGACTATAATGTATTTTACCTTTTTGTTTTTTCATCAGATTCCAAGATTTTTGGGTCTGTAACTGCTAGTAAAGATGTACTACATGTTTCACCGTTCACCTGCGAGTCCAGAGGACCTGGGTACCGGACACCTTTTGACTACAAGCGGCCAAGCCAATGAGGCTTAGCTTCACTTGTTCACCTATGAGTCCAAGCAAATTCAGTCCCAGATTTTACATACAAGTCCAGTGGACACTGTCGGTCACGCGTCAACCCAAAATCAATACAATCTTTCATCCATTAGTTCTATGACTATCTACCTTAGTTCTGCCCTAGAAATGACGTATGGACGGATGAATGATAGACATATCTATCAAGGATTATCGATCAAGGTTATCGAGGATTTCGAGTTATCGATGCTCGAATTATCGAGAATTGACTATAATGTAATTTACCTTTTTATTTTTTCATCAGCTTCCAAGATTTTTGGGTCTGTAACTGCTAGTAAAGATGTAAAGGAGGTTTGCAGTCCTGCTTGATTTGATGCCTCAATTAAATATTTGCCTGCATCTTCAATACTGAAATTTTTTATTACAAGCACATGTTTAGAGTCTTTGACTAAAGTGAGACATCTCTCGGTATTTATCTCCATTCCATCTTTTTTCCACATTATCAGAGGTAAAGGTTCACCCGTCACCTGTGAAATAAACAGTAAATCATTAACTTGAATCTAAAATGCGAACAGAGCCGTATACATGATTGATGTTCGGAGACGGTGGTAATTTTTTATCGGTGGAGGGTGGGTATAGAAAAAACTTTTAAAAATGCATCAAAAGTTTGTTTATATGCAGTTTTGTTACGTTTCTACTAGTTGGACAAACATTTTGGATGGGGGGGGGGCAAACTCCCCCATCCCATCCCCTGGGTACGACCTTACCTGTGAAATACACGATTTTGCGACAAGCTGCAACTTACACAGAAAAGACAGCATATATATATAAAATATATATATATATATATATATATATATATATATATATATATATATATATATATATATATATATATATATATATATATATATATATATATATATATATATATATATATATATATATATATATATATATATGTATATATGTATCATTTTATTTTTTAAGTTTAGGTTCATTCATTCATTGAGTCAGCATCATGATATAACTTGTTCTTTTTCTTAGATAATTTATCGTCCTGAGTTAGAACGCTAAAATCATAGGACATCCAAGGACGTATCCAAAA
Organism: Artemia franciscana; assembly: GCF_032884065.1. Classification (NCBI taxonomy): domain Eukaryota; kingdom Metazoa; phylum Arthropoda; class Branchiopoda; order Anostraca; family Artemiidae; genus Artemia; species Artemia franciscana. The sequence continues at coordinate 25,374,468 of NC_088868.1, read as the reverse complement.
GGGTTACGAGGTTTGGGATCCCCCCCCCCCAAAAAAAATAATTGTCCAACTCGTAATAATTAATTAAAATGCACATAAAAAACTGCTTTCTTAAAGTTTTTTTGTTATTACGCTGCTGAGGACACAAGAAAAATAGCAAACCCAGAACTTACACACAAAAAAAAATCTCGAGTATTAGAATTAGATCAGTATAATTTGAGACTGTTTTCTTCCTATTTTCACGGTGTAAGCGATTAAAACGTAAGCAGATTTGAAGTATAATAAATTCAAACAAATTTAATATCAATAACAAATCAGTGTTTTTAGCCCAAGTCAAAAGAATTAGTCAAAAGAATTGAATCCTTTCTAAAGAAAATGTCTATTGGTTCCTTTCTTAGCGCAAAAACCTTCATCAAACTTGTTTTTACTTTTAGTTTTTTTGGTTTTTTTTTTACCTGACATTATGTTTTATCTGACGTTTTTTCATTTTTTTTCATAGTTTTTTTTTTATCTGAAGTTAAATTAAGAAAGTTAAGGGATTTGAAATCAAACAGTTTGTAGTAACAAACTATAAGTAAGGAGTGACTCCTTCTCAGTAGCTGAAACTCACAGCAAAGAAATTAGGTTTTTATAATGATTCTAAATATGTAAAATTCATTAAGTTTAACTAGCCTGAGAAAATTTGATTCAAACAAATTGATATCTACAAAACACCAAATTTATCTGAGAGGAACGATCACCGATGCGTGCTTGTTTATTCTTTTTTTACTTGTTTTATTTTTTATTATGTTTTTTATTATGTTTTACTTGTTTTAGCATTATTGTTTTACTTTTTTTTTCATTGATGATTGTGCCTAGAAAATTGTCATAGAATATCAGGATAGGGTTCATTCAAATAAAAACTGAAAGCTCCAATCCCCTTTTAAAGTAGTAAAAGAGATTGTGGAGCAGCAAAGTGGTGTTTCTGCTATTTTGAGGCACAAAATAACTGTTTTTGCCTAAAGTGGACCTAAAAGTTATGGAGTCAAAATTTTGACTCCAATCGATTTTAATTGAAGAAAAGACTATACGATGCGCTTCCAAGTTTCAGAGGCAGTAGTGCTGCTCTGTGGGGTGTTCCTTCCTAATTTTACACGTAATCTATGAAATAAACGGTTAGTGTCGACACCTAATTTAAAGCTTCATTTAAAGACGGTGATTCATTTGAGTTTTGATAAAATTACGTACCTTAGTATATAATTGTGCATCAACTATTATAAGGGAGAGCCAGTGGATCTTTATATAGGTGAGGATTCAGGGGAACGGTTCTAAGGTCTCAGAAGATGCGTGCCTCTGTAACTACTACACTTACTCTTATCACCTTTTGCATAATTGGTTTTAACTAATCTTTTCTTAAATTCACTAGCCACTTCCTATTTTCAAAAGTCATATTCAAAATCTTCAATCCAGGGACGGTTTAAGGCATCATAATCAGAGGGCGACCAGAGCAAGGTTCCCGTCCGCAGTGGCTGGGGGGCTCAGCGGCTGGAGTGTTGTCCACTTTGACCATATTTTCCATTTTGATTCGGCTTTTTTTCTTATATTTGAGTTGCGAGGAGGCGCTGTAATAAATTCCTCCTCGGGCGCCACAAACCTCAGGAACGGCTCAGGGACAAGGTATACCACAAGATCCAGGTCCCAATTTTTTTTTTATTATTTTAAAAATCTAGTCTTTGATACGTTGTTTGAAGCAGTAATTGAAATAGTGGCTTGTTGTTACATGTTATACTAACAAATACAACTCTATAATTGTGGGTGACAGACGGAACCAACAGATCAGTGTCGGGAGTGTTGCCAGCCGAGAACAGCAAAATGCCCCATAACTCCTGAATCAAGAGTCATAAAGAAAACGAAAAAATTGATGTTATACTGATATTCAAAAATTAAAATTGGGAGAATTTTTTGTTGATTAAGTGCACCTTAATAGGAATGTGAAAAATAAAAGAAATTATTGTCAGATAAGAAACTATTAGCATTTTAAATTGGTTGAAGCACTATTTTCGCAATATATAGCTTATGTTTTTTAGCTCCTTTTAGAACTGGGGGGCAGCTGCCCATCCTGCCCAGGATTAGCACCGTCACTACTTCTATCTTATTATATTTTAATTCTTTTAGTACTGTCTCTAAGTCCCTTCCGGAAAATAAATCTTCATCCACTTCCGATTGTTTGAAAATTTTATCAGTCTTTTCTAGAAAATTTTCTACAATTTAATCACTCATTAGAGACGTCCCGCGAAATTTAAAAGCGTATAACGGCAACATGACTTTCCTATTTATTATTCCTTAATGACTCACAGTTTGGCATGACAAACTGGCAAAATCTAGGTTGCGGTCCATAAACTTTATTTGTCAAAAATATTTGTTAAGAAATAATATGCGGCTAAATAGTTAAGTTACACCACAAGTTTTAAACTGAAGTGAATTTTTAAGGAAAAAAAAAAGTTGAATGAAATCAAACAAGCAAGGCTGTATGAAAACATTTACCTAAAAAATTGTCAAGGGGAACGTATTAAGGTTGCAGAGTTACTTTGTGACAATGTTAAAATTTTTGTGTGATACTGTATTAGATAATTGGAAAGTTTCTTTCTATTCAAGTTTAGAGCCATCGGTTTAAGGCCATTCGACCCCTTATAAAATCATTTTACAAATTTCAGTGTCGGCTGAGTGTCCCAAAGACCAAGGCCCCATTAGCAAATTTTCCCAGGTCCACAGGGATCTCCTAATTTATTTCTGGTAAAAATGTCAACAGTTTGAAGAGCTAACGAGAGGTTAGTTTAAATTAAGAAAAAATATAAGTTTTTACTAGTTATTAAGCAGAGCACTGTCTATTCGATGTACCTAAAGCATAATTAATAGGTCCACTGTGTCGGCAAGGTTTTCAATCAAAGTGACAGCACTACAGGGAACGCCCAAAGTGGTAAAATCACTCAAATGGTACTTCCTTTGAGTTGATTTCTAACGTTTTACAAGCGGGTATGCTAGAATATTTTTTAGAGCCTGTTTTTTCCTGAACTTTAAAAAGAAAGTTATGCTCTACTAAATAAAGAAAAAAAAATCACAAATTCTAATGAAGTTTCATTAAAGCTAAATATATCTATCTTCAGCCCAAATCCGGAAAAGTTAAGCAGTTTTTCTTAGATTTCTGGGAAAGTAAGTGTCGACTTTTAGTTTTCTGTCGTTTATTCTGATCTCTAATCCAGGCAATGGCAAGGCTGCCCAATCAACTCTAAATAGTTTGACCACACAAACTAAAAGAGTTTATAATGGCTGAAATAGGACGATTCATAAAGGTACTGTATCCTCTTCAGCCCGGCCAATCTGACCTTTATATTTCATTAATTCTAACTTTTAAAACTACTTTAACTATTTGAACTTTTAAATAAAAATTTAAAAATACTAAGCACCAATACTTCAACAATTCCTTTTTACTCTTTCATTCACTATTTTTCCTTTGTAAAATAGTCATCGAATATGAATATAAAGGCGAAGCAAACCTCACAATTCAGCTCCACATCAGATCCAACGAGAACCCTTTCTTGAGGATTTAGAGGTGTGATAAACTTGGGAAGTGTAACTTTTGTACCAGTTCGAATAGGGTTCTTTGTTGTCACTCCCTCTCCCCAACCATACTTATTTCGAGGTGTAATCCTAAACAAATATTCCCGATCTGGCTTCAAGTTGAAAATATCGAAGCTGGTAATGTTGGAAATTCCAAGCTGTAAAAAAAGATGAATTTAAAAATAGCGCATTTTAAGCCGTAAAAAAACGATTAGAAATTAGAAGAATTTAAATAATGAAGCAAGTTTTTTCAAAAAAAATTAAGGAGCAACTTTAAAACTTCACACAAGCAGAAATTACTGCGTATATGAGGGGGTATGCCACCTCCTTAACTCCTCGCTCATTATACAGAAGTTTGAATTTTTACCGTTAATGTTTTAAGAACGAATGTTCAAACACAAGGGCAATTGGAATAGAATAAAAACGTTCTTTTAACAATGCCTCAGTACTAGAAAAGCTTATTGGTGCCCATTTGTATCAAAGATGGGAAATGGGATTTTCCTGAGAGGGTGTAAAGAGAGAAGCTTTGATAGATTAAGTTGGAGGAGGAGCATGCGTAGCTGTGTTGACCTCAGGCGGCTTGGGGCTGCGGTGAGTTGTTGTTAGTAGTAGTAGTAGAAGTAGCAATTATCCATTCGCTAGATTTGTTACCCTTATAAATGCTTTAATCAAAGCACTAGATAATTTTAGCGTAAAGACTAGATGGCTGAGGAGGAGACGGAAACCTCTCATACACAAGATAATCTCTGTTAGTTTTGAGATTAAATATAACTCTTTATTTTTTTATTATAAAAAACAAACTTGTTTTTTTTCTCTAGCTTAAAACAAGTAGAAAAGCGAGCTATAATGTAAGCTGTAATCAGAGAAAGGTTGAGATGGCTAGGACCCGTTCCACGGATGAAGGGTGACAGATTGCCAAATGTCTTCCTTGTCAACCAACCATCTATGGACAAACAAATAGCAGATTAGCCTCGAGTGTAAAGGAAGGAGGTCGTAAGCAAACAGTTCAGGGGCATTGGAACTTCCTGAGAGGGTGTAAAGAGGGAGGCTTTGAATAGATTAGGATGGAGGAGGAGTTTGTGTAGCTGTGTGGTCTCAGATGGCTTGGTGCTGCAGCGAATTGTTAGTAGTAGTAGCTTGAATGCGAATATGAGTACAAGGCCTAGGGATTCTGTTAACAATCTTGAAAGCTTAGAACCAAACTACATTGTAATATTGCTTTTGACAAGGGGAATTTTGAAGACCATTATCTATTCCACTGAAGATATCTATTAGAAATCATAAAATATAACGGGAAACTAAAAACACAATAATTAAGTAAATTTTTTACTAATTTTAAATTTGCCTTTCCTTAGCTCTAGAGCGAGTAGTTTTTTACTCATTTAAAATAATAGCACTTGAAAAAAGATCATTATAGCAATCTAATAAAATACAACTTTTGACCTTGTAATAATAGCATTTGGTTTAATCGCTAACTATTTACAACTAGCAACTTGCTTTGTTCGGAAATATGTCTGGCAGCATTTTATCTGAAAATAATTGCTAGTTTGGCATGGCTTGGCTTAAGTATCAGAAAAAAAGGGTTATTATCCATTTTTGTTTAAAACAGAGGTTAAGAATTAATTTTACTACCCTTTGATTTAAAAAAAAAACCTATCTGCGGACCTCCACTTATCGGTAGAAGTACCTGGTAATCCATGTAATAATTAATGAGCCAATAATATTTCCATAGTCGACAGATTTTAATAGCTTATTCTCTATTAAAATGTTGTTTGATACTTTGTATCACCAAATGATAGTTCGCGGTAACGAACGGTAAATAAGGAGCGACTCGACCCAATAGCAACCGAAACACTAAAAAATAAATTTTGATAGCATTTAGTACATAAAGAAATTGATTTTTCCGATGTGATTCCAATTTATTTCATTATTCTTAATGTTACCAAATACAAGCTATAAGCCAGAAGGAATTTGCATGATTTTCGAAAAACGGAGGAAACACCCCCAAAAACCTAGCGATCCTTATGAAAATCGCACCATCAGATTCAGCATATCGTAGAACCCTACTACATAGGTTACAAATTCCATGTTTTTTTGCCAGAAGAAAGATCCCGGATGCGTGTTTATTTATTTTTTTCAAGGGCTGATTGCATCAAAATGGTGATCCTAAGAGATCGGGAGATGGCTCATTTGAGTGTGGTGCTCTAGTGCTCTTTTTAAGTGACCAAAAGGATTGAAGGGCAACAGGTCCCTCTCACATACCTCTTTTTCTACAAAGACATCCGATCGAAATTTTGAGATAGCCACTTGGTTCAGCGTAGGTGAAAGGTCTAGTTACCATACCTGTTGGGATTACACATTCCTCCTCGGCCCTTGAGGAAAGGGCTGCAAGTTAAACAATTTGCCCATGTTGCCATGTAGCATTTGTTATTAAGAAAGATACATTTTCTGCAAGGGTGGGATTTCCATGTGAAGTAAAGTTTCCTGGTGGATTTTCTGGGGAAAAAAATTACACTGGAGAAGGGGGAGAAGGGGTTTCATAACAGGATTTGAAAAAACAGCCAGAGATTAAATAATTTTTTTAATGAAAGTATGGAGCAACATACAAAACTTAAAACGAAGAAAAATCATTCTGTATATGAACCTTCGTACACAGAATGGAATTCTTCAGATACAGATGCCTCGTCCCTCGCTCTTTACATTATAGTTTGAACTTTCCTCCCGATTCTTTAAAAACTATTCCTGAAACACAAGGTCCGTTGAACTAAAAAAAGAAGCTTTTCTAAAGCACGAAAAACTTCAGCGTGACGAGCGAGAATATAGCGACGAAGACCACACTGCCTTTCCATAACAAACAAATACAACGTAGAGACAATAGGGAAAATTTCAAGACAGTGGAAGTTATTTCTGTAGATATTTCGACCCTATGTCCAAGGGCCGTCTTCAGCACAATATAAGAATAAGAGAGAAACTATATATATATATATATATATATATATATATATATATATATATATATATATATATATATATATAAAAGAACTTACGTCAAATTGTGAGGATTAAAACTGAATAATTAAAAACACTTTTTAAAACTTTTTTTAAAAATAGCCCTAGCATCCTTACTTCAACGAAGTTCAACCAGGACTGGCGAAAAGAATGAAATGAGAATATAAGCTCATTCAAACTGAAGAGAATAAAATGATTAGATGCAATTTCTTAAAGCTAATCTTGCTTGTTTAGCAGCCTGTCTCAAAGGTCTTTTCGTAGTTGGTTCAGTACTATTATAAATCGGTTTAGTACCGACAACAAAATTAAAAAATATTTGCACAAAAAATAATCTGTACGTAGATTTTACTAATAATTTTAAAATCATCAATTTCTTAAATTCGGGTAAAGATAAGACCCCAGTTACTCACCAAAGAGGGGTCTATCAAATACCATGTGATTGCGGAAAATACTATGTCGGCAGGACCCTTCAGAATCTAGACAAACGGTTACAACAGCATAAAAATGACATAGACAAGGCCTTAAGTTCAAATAGTTCCAACAACTCCTTTGATTCTGCTTTAGGTTGGCATATATTTAATAATCTGGCCCACATGACACTTTTTGAAAACTCTTCACTCATTAGTAATGATTTGGGAATAAAACAGGTGGTTCGAGAATCAATCAAAATTAATCTCAAAATAAATAATAATATTTCTTTGAACAGGGACTTGGGGGAATACTCACTAAATTCTTTATACTCAAATTTAATTAAAAATGATCTAACAAAATATTTTACTAAACCGATTTATAATAGTACTGAACCAACTACGAAAAGGCCTTTGAGACAGGCTGCTAAACAAGCAAGATTAGCTTTAAGAAATTGCATCTAATCATTTTATTCTCTTCAGTTTGAATGAGCTTATATTCTCATTTCATTCTTTTCGCCAGTCCTGGTTGAAGATCGTTGAAGTAAGGATGCTAGGGCTATTTTTAAAAAAAGTTTTAAAAAGTGTTTTTAATTATTCAGTTTTAATCCTCACAATCTGATGTAAGTTCTATTATATATATATATATATATATATATATATATATATATATATATATATATATATATATATATATATATATATATATATATATATAGTTTCTCTCTTATTCTTATATTGTGCTGAAGACGGCCCTTGGACATAGGGTCGAAATATCTACAGAAATAATTTCCACTATCTTGAAATTTTCCCTATTGTCTCTACGTTGTATTTGTTTGGTTCGAGCGAGAATGTGAGGAAGGTGCAATCCCCTTCATATAAAGAGTAATTTCTGTTCTTTGTAAGTTATAGTGCTGCTCTTTGCTTTCAGTTAAAATACTTTTTTTATTTAGTTTAGTAAAGAATATGTCCCTCATTTAGTTATGTATACGCTGCAGAGACTTACCTCTTGCCAGTGTGCTCCTTCGGCCAGAAGCCAAGCTTCAACCTTGTATGCCATGATTGGAGCACCGCCATTGTCTACTGGCTTTTGCCAAGTTAGGGACACAAAATTTTGCCCAATATTTGATCCCACTGGTGGACAGGGTATAGTAGTAGGAACATCTAAAGTAAAATGAATAAGAAACGATAAGACAATGTGTACTTTATAGCCAAAAAACACCCATGTACAAAGTAAAAGCGCAAACAGCATAACCGTACATCAGCTATCCCTGTTCTTCCAAATTACTGTCACAACGAAAATACTTAAATGAACCACTACATTTACTTAGTAAACTAGGATTTTCCTTATAAAATGTGGCGACGTACTATTTAAGACATCTAAAAGAATCCACTCAGTTTTCTAAATTAAATAAAAATAAGTTTTTTCGACTGAAAGTAAGGAGCGACATTAAAACTTAAAACAAACAGAAATTACTCCATATATGAAAAGAATTGTTCCTTCCTCACTCCCCACTCTTTACGCTTAATTTTAACTCTTTCTCAAAACTCTGCTTTCTAAAACGATAAAAAAAACCTTAGCGTAACTTTAGCGTTGGGAAGATCGGTCTTCTAGAAAAAATAGAAATTTCCACATTTTTGTCGATAAAAGCTTGAAACTTCTACAGTAGGGTTCTCTGATACGCAGCTTGTGATGGTGTGATTTTTGTTAAGATTTTATGACTTTTAGGGGGTGTTGCCCCCTATTTTCCAAAATAAGGCAAATTTTCTCAGGCTCTTAACTTTCGACGAGTAAGACTAAATTTGAATAAACTTATATATTTGAAATCAAAATAAAAATCCACCTCTTTTGATGTATCTATTGGTATCAAAATTCCGTTTTTTAGTGATTCGGTTCCTATTGAGCCGGGTCGCTCCTAACTACAGTTCGTTACCACGAACTGTTTGATATACCTTCTCTTTTCGTAAAGACACCAACTCAAATAATATTGTGCTGGGACAACTGGATTGCTTGGACAAAATTTTTACACTACCAAAGAAGGCTCTTCTACAAAGGGGGGAAAAGACAGGCCACTATTGCCCAGAGGGCTATAGCCCAACAGCCATTGGTCTCATATTATTATTTATTTTCTGGGGGGTGAAGGCAGATTTTCTTTATAAAATGTGGTGACGTACTATTTAAGACGTCTGAAAGAATCGACTCATTTTTCCAAATATACCCTCCCTTTTCGTAGAGACACCAACTCAAATAATGTACCAAACCGTTCTCTTCATCTTTGCAAAGCGGGCAAGTATACCTGTCTTCTTTGCAACTTCCTTTTTTTCTTAAAACCTTTGAAATCTTGCGCTAATTTGGGGCAATTAGCCCTAAGCTGTATCTACATCGCAAGACTTCTAGCTGGTACATTCAGTTGAAGGTAGAACTCATGCCCATAAAATATCTTAACCTCCTTTTAAATTTTATCGTTTCTGATTTCTTTAGCTCCTCATTCCATTTTTGGATCATTTGATTTTCCAGCACAATCCTAATTGTGTTGCGGAGCAACACTACTGCTTTCGTAGTTTTTTTTTTTTTTTTTTTTTTTTTTTCACCGTGATCAGCGACCTGTAGCTCCGAAGTGGTAAGAGTTAAAAATTTGAGATTTTTCAGAGGGAAGGGAAACGTGAAACAGAGTAAAAAAGTTCCAGAGAAGTTCCTAAAATTTCAAACAGTTTTCCATAAAAAAAGTAAAACTGTTTTTTTCTTAGAAACTCTGCGTTCGATGTTTGGCGTCAAGTTAAGACGAGCCTAGCTTCGGAAATAAACTTGTTAGAAATACAGTTATGCTGAACTCATGTAGAACTTTTATTTGTCTCTTCGAGAACCGGAGCACAAAATTTCGTAGCTCTTACAGATTTCCCGGAAATAATTCCGGAAAAGTCCATCTCGTTCCGATTTTTTTTGGAATTTTCTCAAATTTTCGATTTTGATGTTTCTTATATTTTTATCGAGTAGTGCTATGAAAAGTATGCAAGAAGAAGTGAAGTGTTCTATATACCAAGTTGCTTCGTTCTCTAAGAAATAATTTCCGAAGTTTCGACGTTCTAGAGGTAACTTCTGTTCTGGACCAGCTAGAATTTTTTTTCCAACGCGGTTCGACAGGTCTCGATCTCTTAACAACTGGAGCTTACAATAGTTTCTCCGAAATAAAATTCCTTCTGTGGGTTTTTCTATTTGGAAGTTTTGTCATGCCCTCGGGGCAATTTAAATTTTTTGGTGAATTTGGTTTGTCTTATATTTTCCTAGCTTAGACCATCAAAATTTAAGCAGAAAACTATAAGACGTTATTTCCATATCTCTTTCAGATTTCCCGGAAATAATTCCCGAAATGTGCGTCTCGAAACATAATACTTCGAATTGGCGTCAAGTTAAGACGGCCCTAGTTTCGGAAGTAAACGTTTTATAGATAAAATAATTATGAACTCATATAGAACTTTTATTGATGTTTCTCGTTTATTTCTGGACCAGCTAAACATTTTACAAAACTCAGTTTAGTAGGAGCTCGAAATAAAACCATATCAAAGATGCTTCAAGATAACAATCGAAGCCGCATTAGAAAAATGTCCTCTGAAGGACCTAATGGAGACTGTTGCTCCGCAACTGTGTCCCGTAGGGCACAGTTGCACGTGTTGCTCCGCAACTGTGCCCTAAGGAACAGGGCACAGTTGCTGCAACACTTCCCGTTGCACAGGCAACGGAGGTCTAGTTTCATTCTCTCAACTTGCATGTAAATTCATTGGTCCTCTACCTTCATTCCAAGTGAAAGAAAGCCCTGTTTTATCTAAATGTCTTTCGTTTTAAATGGCCGTGATCCTTTTTCCCCTGCGAGAGTAAATCTTCATAACCTGCCTTAAGCAACATATCACCCTTTTAAGCAACAGCTAATCCCTTATTCACATTCATTATTTCGGAAAAACGTAAACATTGCTGCTCTTCCCTGGTTTAAAGTTTCCTTTATACGCATATTCCATCTTCCATTACTTTGGAAAGTATAAACAAGATACTTTATCTTATCAAACTTGAATTTCCTCCCCTTCAAACCCATTTTTTTTCGATTTTTGCCAATCTACAGTGAAATGAATACTGTGTAAAACAGTTCGTGGTAAAGAACTGTAAGTAAAGAGTGGCGCAGTTCAATAGTAACAGAAACTCTAAAAACACAATTTTGATACCAATAGATGTATCAAAAGAAATCAGCTTATTATGTTGGTTCCAAATATTTAAGTTTTATTAAGTTTAGTGTTATCCATTAAAGACTACAAGCCTGGGAAAATTCGCCTGATTTTCGAAAAGGCTGGAAACATACGCGAAAAATCAAAGAATCTTAATGAAAATCACAACATCAGATTCAGCGTATCAGAGAACCATATTGTAGAGGTTGCAAGCTCCTATCTGCAAATATGTGCAATTTATATTTTTTGCTAGAAGAAAAATCACGGATAGGTGTTTATTTTTCTTTATTATTTTTTTTACAAGGGGTGATCGCTTCGGCCCCGTAGTCCGAAAATATCGTAATAAGAAGCATTACAACGGAAATTAAAAGTTCTAGTTCCCTTTTCAAGTAACCAAAAAGATAGGGGGGCAACTAGGCCCCCCAAGGCCTTTTGTCTTAAAGTCGTCTGATCAAAATTCTGAGATCATTGACTACAATTGAAAAACCCAGTAAATGTGTCTTTGGAGATAAATTGACCCCCCACAGCCCCTAGGGAAAGGTCTTTAAGTTGTAAAATTTGCCTATTGTTTACGTGTAGTATTTGTTATCGAGAAGTATTCATAGATTTTTTGACTGGAGGGGATGAATTTTCTGCTCGGAGAAGGGTTCCAAGGAGATAATTTTTAATTGGGAGAGATGTTTTCAGGAAGTGAACTTTTCATGAGAAATTTTGCACTGGGGGAATTCGCCTGAATTTCCATACAAAATTATATTTATATGTCTTGCTTTCTCTTTGCCCACTCAATTTTACGCGGGGAGATGCTAAGGGTAATTGTCCAGGGTAAATTTTCCCCGGGATTGAATTGTAAGAATAAGAGATTATTAAGTATATGAGGGGTCTCCCCCTCCTCATCACCTCGCTCTTTACGATAAAATTATAATTTTGTCTCAATTCTTTAAGAACAACTCCTGAAATATAAGGGTCGTCTAATTAAAACAATAAGAAGCTTTCCTAAAAGTACTAAAAAACTTTAGCACGAAGAGCGAAGTGTTGAAGAGGGGGCAACCCCCTCATACACGTAATAATTTATGTTGGTTATAAGTTTTATTGTTACTCATTACATTCAGTTGCAAAAACTTTTTTTTATATTTAATTTCGATATGAAGCTATCGATTTATCATCTATAGTAATTGTTCATTTTAAAGGAGCTGCTTATAAGTTTAGAATATAACAGATTACAGATTTCTGTAAAAACAAACAGTAAAACAGATACATAGCCCATGCTTTGCTAAAATGTTCCTAACGCAGAAGACACCATCTAGAAAAATTTTCTAACAACATCTCTTCTCTTTTTTCAGCTAGTGGAGCCGAATATCAGGAAACACTTTCGATAATCTCCTTTTTAGGAGCCAAAAGTGCGCCTTACGCCTTTTGAATATTGGCTCTGGGATGGATTGGTGTCTCAGCTCCTAATTATCTCCTTTACATGGATGTGATCCAATGACACAAAGAAAGAAAACGATCGAAAATGGGGTTTTAAAGGGCCAAATGAAAATACTGAAAAAAAAAAAAAAAACACAGAAAGCCAATGTTTCGAGAGAACAACCGCTTCTCTTCTTCAGTGCGAACAAACTAATAAGATCAAGGAAAAAACAAAAAACCAAAATACAAGTGAGGAAAGTACAACAAAACTAATGAAAAAAACCACCTAAAAAATTAAATAAAATTCAACAAAACACCAAAAAAACAAAAAAAAATCAAATACCTAACAAACAATAAAGTGAGTTATTCGCCAATATCTGTGATTTGCATAAAATCCAAACAACATTGAACTGCCAACGACGGATACTAACGAACAACTGAGAAATGAAAGAATTTTTTTTCATTCACTCAAACAAACGAAGTAGACCAGAATTAGACCAGTATTTCTGGTCTAAGCCGTTATTATGAACTTAAAGAGCAACATCAAACCCTAAAACCAGCAACATTTATTCCTCGTAGAAGGGTGGATGCCCCCTCCTCATTTTCAACCACCCTTAGTGGTCGTACAAACTTCGAGGATTCTCATTTGATCGAAAATTAAGAGTTCTAGTCCCTTTTTTTAAGTCGAAAGTGATTGGTGACCAACCGCCTCTGTCCTAAAACTGTTTTTGATATCTGGTTCTTTCGTTACCCCTTAGTACAAATGATTGACATTTTGTACCTATTTTGTACTTTCTCTTTCAATGCTTAATTTTGCATCTGAGGGAGGATTTACTACGGTGGAATTTTCCGAGGGGGAGGGAATTTTCTGGCGGGGAGAATATTATGGGGGAAACGCCAACCCAACAGCCTCATACCCTATTTTTCAAAGCTCAGCAATGATGATAGTAACTGCATAAGCCTGATTAACCAAATGCGTCAAGGTGCACAATTGTGGGGGACCTTTTTTACCCTTCAATTATCACGCAGAAAAAAAAATCAAAATTGTGACGACTAGTAAAAAACATCCATACAATGGTGCTAAAATAAAGGATAATCTTTTTATATTGGTATTTATTCTTGAGATTTTTTACTTCTATTTTTTATCAAAATCGGCATGAAAGACAAAAATGAAAGAGAAGTTTCGGCAATATGTCTGTCTCACTGCACTGGGACAATTTTATGGTAGAAGTAGTTGTAATAGTGATGTCCTAGATGCCTTACGAAACAATCCAGGTTTAGTTAATGTTTTAAAAGTATAGCAGACAAATTCATTCGTCTAAAAAGGCAATCTCAGCCGATTAAAACCAAGACACATTAAGTTCAAAGCAAATGCAGTTGCGCTGTTGCAGCATAAAGTTATTCGATATAATCAAAAAATGATACTGTCTATGTCGTTTTAAAACTTCACAAATTGATAACAGAGAGTGAAAGTTCGATACAACAAATAATGCATCTAATTGAAAAGTTTGGAAAATGCTAGTAATGTGTTTTGATTTTGGTTGGCCGATCGCTAAGGTCAAGACTGAAACCTTTTATGTCTAGGAAGCCATTCAGTTTAGACACTTTTGATTAGTTGCCTACTATATTTACCTTCTTCGTCTTCAATGGCAAAGGTTGAGAACACGTCCGACGAATATTTTTTGGCCCACACATCTCTGAGTTTTATGGATGGTACCCTGTTAATTTTTATTGTTTCATCTTGTCTTTCCATTATTAATTACTCAATTAATACTGGTGGCGGCATTTCTTTGGAGCTACAGAAACGTGCACTAAACACGCTAAAACAGACGTTGTGGCGGTCACCTTTCATGGAAAAGAGGTTGCATTCAAACTTTTTATTTATTGGTAATATTGTTAATAGCAATTTAATAATGACGTGCAAACAATTTAATTTTGCATGGTAATAAAGAAACGAATTGAAGTTTTAATGATATGTACATGTCCTAAAAAGGGGCTTCTGAAGGCAAAAAGAAGAAAAACAAAACCTTAGAGACAGAATCTCTTATTATGGTAATAGCAGACGGTGAGTACGTGATCATTTACAGGAGAGAATAATACAACTGGATACATTTTTTTAAGACAAGAAGCCATGATTTCATATATTAGTCCAGAGAATTTTTTTCCACAAATGGGTAATACCTTGTAACACAATAAACTGTCACCTATTTAGGCGGTTATTTTATGAATAAAAGGCGGTACTGTGTTGTGATGTGCGGTGCTTGCAGTGATGGTGCTTCAAAATTCTAGAGTTATTTTATCAAATAGAACTTTCAAAGTACTTTATTTCTTTTCTTTTGGGGAGAGTACCTTCTAAAAAATGTTTCCAAGTTCCAAAACACTCTTGTTCTTAGTCAAGGTGTCATTTAATGTCTAGTAAATAGTGTTCCAGTTGCTTTGAAGTCTTACCTTGGGTATGGTCAATTGACCAAAAAGGTAATACCATTACAGCTACTGTTACCACTGCTACTACTACAACCACAGTACTACATTTAACAATTTTGGTTAGCCTCAGGTAGTAATGTTTGGCTTGGCATGTGCCCTTATCCCAACTGCTCGAGGCATTCTTCCTTTTACCCTTAATGGCTATCCACTACTTGACGCCTTAAACCCTACTTCTGAGAGATAAGGTTTGTGAACCTAGAGGTTTCTGACTGGAATCAATGGAACTACGTGGTGAATTACTGAGTGAGTAGTAGCATTGCCGACATGGTACAATTGTATCGTTTTTGTTACAATTTAGACGTTCTAATACAATGAGGAGCATTTTTTTCAAATTTTTCGGTATATTTTGGTGTTTATTTGAACCTTTCTGACTCGAATATCTGTCCAAGTTTTAGTTTATCGAAAATTTTCGTCTTGTTACTGCTAATTTTTAACCTGCTGTTCAGATGGTACAAATTAATCTTTGTGGGTGCAACTTTAGTCGGAAATCTAGTACAGTTTATTTTTAAGAGTTGACAACGCTGGTGAGCAGTCTTTGTCAGAATGATCTTGAGCTCCTCTATGATGTCTACAGATACAGTATTTTTAAATATGTTATTCAATGCTCATCCAGAACAAATTTAGAAGAAACCTAGGATGAGCTCTTGCAGCACTGGCTTGTTGTTGAAGTTATTTGAGTCACCCTGAGTCACAGTAACATCAAAGGGAAGAAATAAGGGTGATTTTTTTTTTAGTTTCCTAACAGGAATCGCGTCACCGTGAATTTTCCAGTAATTGACTGTCGGCAGTTAGAGCTTTACTTCAGGCTCCAAATTTGCTATTTGTCCAAGGGACTTCTGTATTTTCATAAAAATTTATCGGTATTACAAAACTTCAATTACCCAAAATGCTTGCATTTTCCAGATAATATAGACAAGTTGTTTCTTGAACTTGTTTTTTTTTTTGGAAATTTTAATGAAAGTCATCAATAGCCCGAATCCAAAAATGATATTCTAGAAATTTCTGTATTGAGCAATTTCAAACCAAAAATTCTGATCCCTGTTTCAGTGTTGTACGGGAAATTGCTGTTATTTTAAAGCTGAAATAATTTTTCTTATGTAAATCTAGAATTTCCCATACCCAACACCTATATATAATCCCAGCTCCGAGAGCAACGTTTGTTTCTGTAATCGCTTCATTATAATTATATATGTTTTAACTTCGAATATTTAATAAAAACTCGACTAAAAAAACCCTCACTCAGGTTTGTGCTTCAGCACCCCATCCCTTTGATCGGTTTTATGTGTTGGTTAGCACTTGAAGCAATAAGTATCTGAATCAAATAGTTCGTGGTAGCGAACAGTGAATACGGAGCAATAGGCCCAATAGTAACCGAAATTCTAAGAAAACAGAATTTTGATAACAATAGATGCATCTTAAAAATTGGCTTCTCATGCTGATTCCAAATATATATAGTTCAATAAGTTTAATGCTACCCATCAAAAGCTACGAGCCTGATAAAATTTGCCTGATCTTCGAAAATAGAGGAAACATCTCCAAAAACTCAAGCAATCTCACCAAAAATAACACCATCAGATTCGGCATGTCAGGAAACCCTAAGTTAAAGGTTTCAAGCCCCTTTCTACGAAAATGCGGAATTGGTGTTTACTGGCAGAATAAACATCATCGATGCGTGTGTATTTTTTTTTTTTTTTTTCCCTAGGGGCGGTCGCATCAAACAACTGGCCCACAAAATCAGGAAATAGGTCATTCAAACGGAAATCCGAAGTTCTATTGCACTTTTTAAGTGACCAAAAAGACTGAAGGGCACCTATCCTCCTCCCACACCCATTTTTCTCTAAAGACATCCGACCAATGTGTTAAAACAGCCATTTAAATCAGCATAGACGAAAGGTCCAACAACTAGGCTTTTGATGATGACATGACCCTTCATAATCCCTAAGGAAAGGACTGCAAGTTATTCAATTTGGCCGTACTGTTCATATATGGCATTTGTTATAGGGAAACATACAAAATTGTTCGGGGTAATTTTCCGCAGTGAGGAGGGAGGGGGGCATTTTCACGGGGAGACTTCTCCATGAGGAGGAAAGTTTCCAGATAAATATTCCAGGTGAAAATTTACACTTCAGGACAGGGGATGTTCTGATATGATATGCAAAACAGTCAAAAATTAAATTAAAAAAATATTTTTGGACTGAGAGTAAGGACCAACATTAGAACTTAAAAAGAAAATAAATTATTCTGTGCATAAGGGGAGTTGCGCTAAAGTTTGCTCTTTTGTCCTGATTCTTCAGAAAAGACTACCATTACAAAACAGCCCTAGATTTTGAATGAGAAGTTCTTTTAAAGAGCTTTAAGATCTCAGTATAAAGAGTAAGGATCAAAAAACGGATAGCCCCCCTCGTATGCAGAATAACTTCTGCTTGTTTTAAGTTTTAATGTTACTCCTTACTTTCAGTTATAAAAAAATTTTTTTTTTATATTTTTTATAAATTTATATAGTTTTTTTTTATATTTACTTCAAAGAAGACACGGAATAGTATCCCTTTTTATAACTAGAAAAATATTAAATTTTTTGTTTGGGAAGCCCAAATCTTCTTTGTTCTTATTGTTCTATTTATTTCTTTACCTTAGAAATTCAATAAGAATTATGTGCAAATAGATTTTACCCTCCCTCAGATTGAATGTTTGGGCTTCAGCCCCCCCCTCTCAACTAAACTAGATTAATATTCCCTTGTGTATGTCTTGTCTACAGCTAAAAGATCAGTTTGGAGCTTTTCATTTTAAATTTGGAACAGGACCAGGACAAGTAGGAAGCGGTAGAGATCGAAAAAGTTGGCATACAATTTAATTTTGTCAAGTTTCAAATTCATTGCTCATTTAACCTCTAAGACTGATTTTCCTCACAGATGGCTTGACTAACAAATGGATGAAACACATTAACATAAAGTATAGGTGACCCAAAAACTTATGTATTACTTTTATTATGACAGAAAAAAAATACTAGAAATTGAGGTTTTTCTAAGACAGCTAAAACACATACTATGATTGTCTTTTTATATTTCTTAATAGGGTTTTAATTTTAATTATAAATAGTGACATAATTTTTTGGCTACAATATTTAGGGTACGCAGATTTATTTAAAAAAGGCAAACATTCTATTCTTCCCATCCAGTTTCATCCTGATCTCACCGCTTTAAGTATTTTCTAAGATTTCCGGTCCCCCCCAACTGCCCCTCCCCCCAATTACGCTTGATCCGGTTGAGATTTAAAATAAGAGATCTGAGTTACGAGGTCCTTCTAAATATGAAGTTTCATGAAGATCAGAAAAATCAGAGGCTTAATGCCGGTCGGCATTTAAAATAAGAGCTCTGAGTGACGAGGTCCTTCTAAATATCAAAATTCATTAAGATCCAATCACCCACTCGTAAGTTATAAATATCTCAAATTTTCTAATTTTTCTCTCCCTTCAGCCCGCAAGATGATCGAATCGGGGAAAACGACTTTATCAAGTCAATTTGTGCAGCTCCCTGACACGCCTACAAATTTTCATCGTCCTAGCACAACCAGAAGTACCAAACTCGCCAAAGCACTAAACCCCACCCCTAACTCCCCCAAAGAGAGCGGATCCAGTACAGTTACGTCAATCAAGTATCTACAACATCTGCTTTTATTCCTCAGACTCTACCTTCAGTCTAGTCCGTTGCATCTCACAGCAACGGAGCACCCTCTGTGCTTATTCCCGTATCTTGAGGATTCTATGTTTCCATTGGTGGCTACATGAAGCAGGACCCCGGTGGGACAGACCCCATTAGTTTTTACCTTATATGCAAACAAGACTTATAATTATGAGGATAAATTTTAAGAATTTGCAAGGAAAAAAGCTCAAATGCACCCTCTTTTAACTCAGAGAAAATCCATTAGTTTTGAACTTGGATAAGAGTAAGACTGCGGAAGTTTTGACAACGACTCTTTGTCGAGATAAGTTTGGCTGGAGACGATAGTTTAAATTTAAATTTAGGGAGTTACACCTCTGGCCAATTGCTAATGATGTTTAATTTCTTGCCCTGACCATAGAAAAATTTTCATTAGAAGTTTAGAACTGACATAATTCAAAGAAATAGCTTTAAAGTTTGACACGTGAGAAGTAATTTAATTTTATTTATCTAGTCTGAAATAAAATAAATAGTAAAAAAAAACTTAATATTGTTCCAGCTGATGCAAAATTTACAGGCATTAAAAAAAAATTTGCACATACCTAAAATTAGAGATCTTAATTTAATAAAATTAATTATTTTTTGGTTTCTTAAAAAGGGCGCTAGAACTTTTGATTACATATCAAATTAGCCCTCTCCTGGTCTTTTACTATCACTGATTCAATACAATCAGCTCTGGAAAAAATAAAATAAACACGCATCCGTGATCTTTCTTCTGGCAAAAAAAAAAATCAAAATTATAAATTTTTGTACATAATAGCTTGAAAACGGTTCTGTGGTATGCTGAATCGGATGGCGTGATTTTCAATGAAATTGCTTGATGTTTTGGGGATGTTTCCCGCCTTTTTCAAAATTTGGCAAATTTTCTCAGGCTCGTAATGTTTGATGGGTGCCAATTTGGTGAAATTTACATATTTTGAATAAACATCAAAATTCGATTCTTTTGATGTATCTAATGTTATCTAGACTCTGTTTCTTAGAGTTTCGGTTACTATTGAGCCACATCACTCCTTATTTACGGTTCGTTAACACGAGCTGTTTGATACATATCGAAAGAATCGGCTTATTACGCTGATTCCAATATATAAGAAGCGCAATATATGATGAAACATAGGATGAATCTGTTGATGTGATTTTCATTAAGATTCCTTGAGTTGTAGGGGTATTTCCCCCTTTATCGAAAATACGGCAAATCTTCTCAGGCTCGTGACTTTTGATGGATAACACTAAACTTGATGAATCTTATATATTTGGAATAAGCATAATCAGTTGATTCTTTTGATGTATCTATTATTGATATCAAAATTCTGTTTTTTGGAGTTCCGATTACTATTGAGCCAAGTTAATCCTTGCATACAGTTGACATCTTACAGTTCGTTATCAGAAATTGTTTGATCAAGAGGTTGTAAATAATTATTTGAGCAATTTTTTTTTTTTTAAGAAAATGAAAAAGGAACCTATTGTTAAAAGTATAGTGTGTTTTAAAGATTTATATGACGTAGAAAATAGCTTTTGATCCCACAGGTTGTAAGAGTAAAAGTAATAATGCAAACCCGTCCTGTTAGCCAAAAAATATTATTTGCTCATGTAACTAATTACTCTTGTCTTACGTGAAACATTCATTAGTCTGGTGGAAATTGTAATTAACTTGCGAATTAATTGATGTTTTGCATCGATAAGGCTATATACAGGAAATGATGTTTTTATTTTTATTATCGGAATGAATCTCAGCCTTATATGATACTAAATAATTAGTTTTGTGGACACACAAGTAAACGTATTAGGATTTTATTAGGTAAAAAAAATAATGATTTAATACATTAGGGCTGAAGCATTTTTCTTACGTCTATTTCTGTACTCAAGAAGTTTTTGTTGGTTGTGTCAAGGAGTTGAACAATTGCTATGAAAGGTATATACAGTTTCAGATAGAAGCCTAATTCTTACTTCAACCCAGCTTTTTTGGTTTTCTCCCCCTCCCCTCTCTGTATCTGGCCTAGACAACATAACCAAGTACAGAAACATTTGGCACGGTTGTCAAGTATTTATTGCTGCGAGTGTCTACTACATAGCCCAGTAGAACCCTTGAATTGAATTTATGGTTGGTAGATGGGGCTTATAAACACTGAAGAATAGAAATCCCAGGGTGTATGTTTTATCAGCTAAAATCATGCACTTGATCTTGCAAGAGGAATTCAGATTCAAAGAATAAAACAAATAAATAATTAGAAATCAAAGTTTTGAAAACTTAAAAAGTATTTTCTAAATCTTTGGGCAAAAACTAGACTATTGATTTATCATATTCCTCCAAGAAAAGATCCTCCCACATAGCCCCCTCCCCTCAACCCCACCCCCAACCAAAAAATCCCCCTGAAAACGTCTGTACAAATATACAAAATACAAATGTACAAAATTTAGAAAAACTCAGATTCAAAGATTCAAATTTAGAGGAATTCAGATTCAAAGAATAAAACAAATAAATAATTAGAAATCAAATTTTTGAAAACTCAAAAAGTATTTTCTAAATCTTTGGGCAAAAACTACACTATTGATATTGAATCTACTTTAAATAATGCTAGATTATTCACATATTGCATATTGCGGGAGTTGGAGCACTAATGGAGAAAAGTTAGAAAGTTTCATAGTGGCTCTAAGTACGCATAGGTTCAGTTAGGATGGATTTATTGAGGATAAATTTTTCTTCCCTTCTCCACATTTTTATGTTATTCTCATACACCACAGTGTCTCTGAACGGCTGATAAAAGTAGTCCATTTCCACATCTCTTGTTTGCTTAATGTTATTTCACCTTTTTTATTACTAAGTATCTTTACTTTACTGAGGATTTAGTCCTTCACTCCAAAAGTTCGACAAGCTGGCATGCACGAACGGAATTTCATATTATGCTGTTCAATATTGCTTGTATAGTATTTTTCTATTAGCAAAAGAGCTTGTCGGATGACAGGCATGTTGGTAAACAGAAAACAAATATAGTATATACACTTTAGTTAGGAACGGAGTTAGGACTTAGTTAGTAAGACTTTTCTGACCCCTTTGCCCCACCACAAATTTGAAGCCCACTCTCCCCGAAAGAAAAAAAATCATGGAAGTTTCAACTCGATCCCCAGGCCAAAGCCGTATCCAGGGGAGGAGTTATCAGGTTTAACCCACCCCCGAAATTTTTGTCCGACTCACAAAACTTAACAAAAATACATATAAAGAAAATTTTTGATCCCCCACATGCAAAATTGGGAAATTCCCCCACATGCAAAATTGAGCAGCCATACAAAAAGTACAAAATGGATACCTCGAAATGTGGATCAGATGTCCTAAGGGGTAACGAAATGACCAGATGTCTTACTTTTAATTAAATTTAACAAGCCTTTTTCAGTAACAAAACTGAAAAAAATGAATGGAATTAAGCAGTACATCACATTTTCTCAGGAAAAAATGCGAAAATGGATAGAACTCCCTATTCGAAATAAGCAAGCAGTAGCTTAAGTAAACAAAGAATAAAAAGAGCGAACTCGCCAAAGCACTGGAAATCCCCCCAACTCCCCCAAAGACAGCGGATCCAGTACGGTTACGTCAAATACGTATCTAGGACACGCTTGTTCTTCCCACAAAGTTTCATCCCGATCTCTCCATTCTAAGTGCCTACAAAGATTTCCAGTTTCCCCCTCCAACTCCCCAAAATGTCATCGGATCCGGTCGAGATTTAAAATAAGAGATTTGAGACATGAGGTCCTTCTAAATATTAAATTTAATAAAGATTTGACTACCCGTTCGTAAGTTAAAAATACCTCATTTTTCTAATCCCCCCTAAATACCCCAAAGAGAGCAAATCTAGCCCGGTTATGTCAATCACGTATCTAGGACTTGTTCCCCTCCGACTCCCCCCCCCCAATATCACCAGATCCGGTTGGGATTTAAAATAACAGCTCTGAGACACAAGGTCCTTCTAAATAACAAATTTCATTCAGATCCAATCACCCGTCCATAAGTTAAAAATATTTCCTTTTTTCTAATTTTTCCGAATTACCCACCCCACCCACAACTCCCCCAAAGAGATGGATCTGGTCCGGTTATGTCAGTACGTATCTAGGACATGTCCTTATTCTTCCTACAAAGTGTCATCCTGATCTCTACACTCTGAGCATTTTCCAAGATTTCCGGTTTCCCCCTCCAACTCCCCCCAGTGTCTCTGGATCCAGTCGGGATTTAAAGTAAGAGGTCTGAGACACGAGTTCCTTCTAAATATCAAATTTCTTTAAGATCTGATCACCTGTTCGTAAGTTAAAATACCTCATTTTCTTATTTTTCCGAATTACCCCCCCCCCCCAACTCCCAAAGAGAGCATATCCGGTCTGGTCATGCCAATCACGTATCTACGTCTTGTGCTTATTCTTTCCACCAAGTATCATCACGATCTCTCCACTTTAAGGGTTTTCCAAGATTTCCAGTTTCCTCCAATTCTCCTCGATGTCACCGTATCCGGTCAGGATTTAAGATAAGAGCTCTGAGCCACAAGGCCCCTCTAAATATTGAATTTAATTAAGATACAATCACCCGTTCGTAAGTTAAAAATACCTTATTTTTTCTAATTTTTCAGAATTACCGAATTATATCTCCCCTCCAACTCCCAGAAAGAGAGCAGATCCGGTCTGGCTATGTCAATCACGTATCTAGGACTTGTGCTTATTTTTTACACCAAGTTTCATCCCTATCTCTCCACTCTAAGCGTTTTCCAAGAATCCCCCCAACTCTCCCCGATGACATTAGATCCAGTCGGGATTTAAAATAAGAGGTCTGAGTTACAAGGTCCTTCTAAATAGCAAATTTCATTAAGATCTGATCACTCGTTCGTAAGTTAAAAATGCCTCATTTTTTCTAATTTTTCCAAATTAACGAAATTAGCCCCCCTCCCCCTAACTCCCACAAAGAGAGCGGATCCGTTCCGGTTATGTCTATCACGTATCTAGGACTTGCACTTATTTTTCCCACCAAATGTCATCCCGATCTCTGCACTCTAAGTGTCTTCCAAGATTTCAGGCTTTCCCCTCCAACTCCCCCCAATGTCATCGGATCCGGTCGGGATTTAATATAAGATTTCTGATATACGATATTCTTTTAAATATCAAATTTCATTAAGATCCAATAAAAATACCTCATTTTTCCTATTTATTCCGAATTAACCGTCCCCCACTCCCCCCCCTGGATGGTCAAATCAGGGAAACGACTATTTCTAATTTAATCTGGTCTGGTCCCTGATATGCCTGCCAAATTTCATTATCTTAGCTTATCTGGAAGTGCCCAAAATGGCAAAACCGGGAGCGACAGACAGACAGACAGAAATTGCGATCGGTACATGTCACTTGGTAAATACATGATTTTTTTTTTTAAACTTGAATACTCATGTATTATGCCTAAACTAAGCCACCACGGTTCAAATGAGGTTTACAATGTCAACCTAAATCCCAAGTTTTTCACGCCAAACCCAGCAGTTGTGGAACCTTGCGCGCGAAACGGAAGATTATTTTATGAGACAGAGTTTCAAGGAGGGGGGAGACATAAGTAAAATTTAAGCAAAATAACAGGAATTATATGTGAAGAACATACAAAATTTATGTTGAAAAGTATAAACATTTGAGATTGCACAGGGGATGGAAAGGAAGAAAAATGAATATCCAAATTCGACCCACGAGCATTCTTTTCATAACCCTTTTGCCAAAACTTGAAAACCAAAAACAAACAATTTAATATTCATACTCGCAAAACATTCAAATCATAAATCTCATGACGTCATCTAACGGGTCCGATAGTTCCATCTATGCATAAATTCAATTTTTGCTCATGTTGGACACAGGATACAAGGTGACGATTCGATAGATTTCTCTATTAAATCTTCAATTAATAGCAAGTCATATTTATAAAGCAAATCATTAGCTAAAACTACACGATTATTTTAAATGAAGCAATTCTGCAAGACACACCTAGATGGCAAAAGGAGTTCTTCTTACCATAAGATGAGCCTTCTTTTTTCTCTGCGTTTTTCACCTTGTTTTTCTTATCACAATTCTTCAATGACCATAATGACAGACCTAAAGCTGATTCTTGTTCTTCAGCGAGATTTGTAGTTTTATAGGATTAATTTCCGTACACTTTTGGAAGCTTTAAAGCATATTCTGTCAGTTTGAAAGAAAAGTCCTAGGTATGGAAAGTAAATCCACGGTGTTAATAAGAAGGGGACTTATTAACAAGCCCCTCTGGGTTTCACAAGACAACACCATGTATACCCCATAGAGTCTCAAAACTTCTTATGTTTCTTTCGCAGTTTCTATATAATTGCAAGTTTTTGGTGTTTTTGATGACTCTAAAAGCTCATTCATTGTCTGACTTTGAAAGCTGTCGGTAAAAAGAATGACAGATTTGACATTCGTTCGCAACGATGTCAAGGTAATCCCTCAAAAGGCTATCTCTCAAAATCCTCGTTTTCCAATTGTCTCTCTCAAGAATACAGGATTGACAGGATCTTATTTTTAATTTTGTCAACAGTAAGCACGTAGCTCAACCTCATTCTCTCTAAGTAATGTATATTAAAAATCAGTTGGTGAACCTTTTATAACCATATTTGTCACCACATGCGCACAGAAGAATTTATTTCTACTGGAAATAAATTCTGGAATAGGCAAATATGAAAACAAAAGCAAAAAAGCTGAAATTTGCAGAATATACACAAAATTATACAAAAGCGAATAAAAATTACATGACTTGGAGGGCAATTATGAGGGAGGGTGGGGTACAAATAAAGCCTCCTGTAGGTAACTATCACCAAAAATCAGATTTTAATTTATTTTAAAGTGTTTCACCTTTCTTTTCACTTAAAACATTGCTAATAATTTTATTTGTGTGTCTCTTACATTTTGACTTTCAGTACAAATTCAGCTTTTACTCTTCTATGAATTTTCTGTAATTTCACTCCAATTTGAATCTATTAAAGATTTAATAAATAAATCTTCCATCCAAGGCTGTATCTACGGGGTAGGGGGATTGAACCCCCAACCCCCGCCCCTTAAATATTTTTCCAACTTGTAGAAACGTGAAAAAATGAATATAAATTTTTTTTATGTGTTTTATAATCTATTTTGGTAGACCCACCCCCTCCAAAAAAAAACTTTTCGCAATACCCCTCCCCCCCCCCAAAAAAAAATACTGGATATGGCCCTGGATCCATCATAGTCTTGGAGATTGATCATAAGAACACATGCCCAAAGAATTTGTCAACGTTATCTCATATCTTTTTCAACACTCAAGCGACGTCTGATTAACGATACCGCGAAATGATGGCTCATTTGGCAGTCTAGTGATTATGAATCGTGGGAAGATATGGCACTTTTTATGAGTTAGAATTTCCTAAATACAAAGGCCCAGGATTTTCTGAGCGAATAATTTTCACTGACTTCCATTAAGTCAATCAACATTAACAAGTGTGACGATCTGACCATGAGAATCAATAAATAATAAAAATGACTTTCAAAACGAAGATAGGGTTAGCCAGTGACGGTGTAGCCACTAAGGCCACAAAAGCCAAGTTCCACTAACGGCGCACACTCGACTGTAAATTTCTGCTAAAGTTGTAGAACTTACCTTGAAGCATCAACGTGACTAAATCCGAGATTAACAGGAATTAGAATGGACAGAGAAACTTAACTTAAAAATGAATTAAAGATAAAAAGACTAAATATATGTCCCTCTCCCGCCCCCTGAAAGCATAATGGTGTATAGTCTTGATTTTTAATTGCTTAGAACAATATATCTTGAAAGAATGTAGTTTTTTGATAATCAATCAGTTTGTGGTAACGAACTGTAAGGAGCGACTCGGCTCAATAGCAACCGAAACTCTAAAAATAGAGTTTTAATATCAGTAGATACACCAAAAGAGTCAGATTATTGACATATTATAATGTTACGCATCATAAGTTACGAGTCTGAGTTAATTTGCCTGATTTTTTAAATAGGGAGGAAACAACCCCTAAAATACAAGGAATCTTAATGAAAATTACGCCATCATATTCAGCGTACCGGAGAACCCTACTCATAGTATAAGAATATATTACTTTTACTGTGCCTAGTGTAGAAGTTTCAAGATCCTATATGCAAAAATTGGAATCCTGCAATCAAACAGTTCGTGGTAAGGAACTGTAGTAAGGAGCGACCCGGCTCAATAGTAACCGAAACTCTAAAAAATAGAACTTCGATGCTAAAAGATATATCAAAAGAATCGGATTTTTATGCTGAATCTAAATATACATTTTTATATATATATTTATTTTTGTCAGAAGACAGATCACATATGCGTGTTTATTTGTTTTGTTGGTTTTTTTTACCAGGGGTGATCGTATTTAAATAATGATCTTAGAAGATAGAAAGATGGTGCACTCGAACAGAAAATAAAAGTCCTAGTCCCCTTTTTGAGTGACCAAAAAGAATAGAGGGCAACTGGGGTCCCTTTCACGGCCATTTTCCCCCCAAAAATGATCTGATCAAAATTTTGAGATGCTCATTTTGTTCAGTATAGTTGAAACATCAAATAACTATTTCTTTAGGTGTAGAATGTTCCTCCTCCCCCCCACAGTCCGTGGCGAGAGGCTTGTAAGTAATGAAATTTGCCCATTTTTTACGGATAGTGTTTGTTATTGGGAGGTATAAAGAAATTTTTCGGGAGGGGGTGGGGATGTGCTCAGGGGGTATTTCCATAGGGAGAATTTTCCTTAGGGAGGGAAATTTCCGGGGGGGGGGTGAATTTTCCAGTGGAAATGTCACTCTAGGGGGATTTGACAGAATTATTATACGCAATCCTTTTTAATTTTTTTACATTTTCATTGTCAATTTTTCGGGAAATAATTTTCACAGAAGGAGGCATTTCTGGAGTGATCAAAAACCAGGATAAGTTATCAGGCGAAGTTTTCAATCTATGAAAGATTGCTCCCTCCTCAATACCTTCCTCTTTACGCTAAAGTTTCACTGTTTGTCCCAATTTTTAAGAGTGGCTACTGAAACACAGGGACCGTTTAATCAGAATAGGAAGCTTTTTCAAAAGTGCCAACAGCTTTAACGTAAAGAGGATGAGGCGACCCTTCATGTACGGAATGAATCTGCCAAAATTAATATACAAATTTCGTCTTAGTTTTTCATGTACGGAGAGCCAAATTTTCACATGCATTAGTTGAATTCAGAAATTAATTAAAAAAACTGGTTTTTTCAACTGAAAGTAAGGAGTGATATTAAAACTCAAAACAAACATAAATTATTCCGTATATGAAAGGGGCTCTCACCTCCTCAACGTCTCATTCTTTACGCTAAAGTTTGACTCTTAGTCACAACTCTACTTTTTAAAACAATAGAAAACCTTAGCGTTAAGAGTGAGGTGGGACAGCCCCTGTCACATACGGAATAATTTCTGTTCGTTTTAAGTTTTATAGTAGCTCGATACTTTTAGTTACGAAGAAAAAACCTGTTTTTTATATTTAATAAATAAAACAATACAATACTTCACTAGCTAGTCAAACTGTATAAAAAAAGTGTCGTGGTATAAGTTATGTTGTAGCGATTAATTTATTTTAGGCACTTTGGTAGAATACAAATTTTCATCAACATTTTCTTCCTCTTAGATTCATTCATTTCAAATGTACAATATTTTTTTTATTATTTAATAAAAGTCTCACAAACGTTTTCTTTTGTTCTATCCCTTCAAATATACGTTTGTCTATTTCTATATGTTAAGACCCGAAATTTCAATTTAATGTCAACCGATATATTTCTATTACGGATTGGAGGCAAATTTTCATATATCATTATCTAGGCCGTATCCTGGAGGGGGGGGGGGGGTTTGACCCCCCTGAAATGTTTTTACAACTCGTAACAACATAACAAAAACTCATATACATAATTTTTGATTTGTTTTTAAGTTTTTAGTAACCCCCCCTCCTGATACGATCACCCCTGGAAAAAAAACACAAATAAACAAGCATCCGTGATCTTTTTGTGACTTTTAGGGGGTATTTCCCCCTTTTTTTCAAAAATCAGGCAAATTTCCTCATACTTGTAGCCTTTGATGGGTAAAACTAAACTTGATGAAACTTATATATTTTAAATCAGCATTATAGGTCAATTTTTTTGATACATTGGTAGTATTTAGTGTATTGGTAATATAT
The DNA here is from genome assembly GCF_032884065.1 of Artemia franciscana. Taxonomy (NCBI): domain Eukaryota; kingdom Metazoa; phylum Arthropoda; class Branchiopoda; order Anostraca; family Artemiidae; genus Artemia; species Artemia franciscana. The sequence goes on along the minus strand of NC_088868.1, from coordinate 25,345,451 downwards.
ATTGGTATCAAAATTCTGTTTTTTAGTTTCGGTTACTATTGAGCATGGTCACTCCATAGTTACAGTTCGTTACCACGCACTGTTTGATTCCCATTTTTTGCGCCAAGATGACGAGTAATAATACTCGTATTTTTAGTACTACGAAGGTTGAATAGAAGAAAAAATACTGACCTCTTCTGAAGCGTCTGGCTCTTTTTTCTGCAACATCTTTTAGAATACCAGATGTTTCACTGAACTCCCAATCACTCCTGGAGACCCCATCTTTCACCTAAAATCCAAAAGATAATTACATTAAAAAGAGATACAATCCACAATGGCGTCAATTCAGAGGCATTTTCTAATAATAAAACAAAAAAGAGCATTTTCAAACCCTAAGGGATTGGAAATAGAGTCCAGGGGGATTGCAAATGCCCCCTCACCCTTCCTATTGATACCACTGATAATGCAGTAGCTTTTATTTAACAGAAAAAGAACAAACTTCAAATAATAACCATAATTTATTCCTATCAAGTTATAACTGATTAATATAATCGAAAATCAGTAAATGCATTCAATCTATTAGCATACATTAGAAGGAAAATATTTATAAGAAAAGTTTGATCAATATCCTTATTACTTGCAAAAAAAGAATAAAACCTAATTGATGACCAGTCTAGACGTGTTTTGATTTCGAAGTACATTTAGGATTGTAATAATCTCTTTCTTATGAAAACTGTTATTCGCCTTTTTCAGCCAAAAAAATGAACATTTGGGCTGTTCTGTATAGTTTGTTTGAGAACCCTTCACTGCTACATAACATTCAAGAGAACATAACATACGAACTGAACTTCAGTCGCTTTTTAAGATTTTTGAACAGGACAATCTTAAAAATACTTCCAAAAATCTGCTGTCAAGATATCTCCAAAATTAGAAAGTGGTAGTATTGGCTCTGAACCCTCTTCCCACCGCTTCAAGTCAAATTCTACCACTGTCTACGCTAGTCTAAATAGCTAGAAAATCGCAATAGAATTCAAAGCTGATTTCTTTTGAATTTTGGTAGCCATCTTAGGAGTAGTTTCATATCATTGTCTCGGGTTGAATTTTATTTGATTTTGGACTTATTCATTTTTTGAGTTTGTTATAGTTTTTTTTTATTATTATTACCAATAGGGGTAAGCATCAATGCTTGTCACAAATTTTGCAAGCAATCATTCTAAAAACGAGGTCGCCTAACAGTATTGTTTCTCAATATGAGGGGGTCACTCATCGAATTTCGGGAGGAATTCCCTTCTTCGTGAATCAGTAACGACATGTTAAAATATTCCACAATAGCCGTTTATTTGATGTATTATGCATTGACGCACTTCCTTTAGGGCTACTTATAAAATAATTTTGAATAGCTTTATAAAATAAAAAAAACTATACACAACTAATTAATTTTAAAATTTATAATATAATAGCATATATAATGCATTTATAAAAGTTATAATGCATTTATAATATAGTATACAATTTATACTATAGGTTATATGCAGCATAAAAATTATAGAATATAATAATATAAAATTTGAATAATGACAGTTTAAAATTTATTATAATAGCTTTATAAAATAAAATAAAATTTTATAAAAATAAATCTCTCCTACACTCGTTGCTGAACGTTTGTATAGACCTTATTTATTTAAGAAATGCTAAAGATCTGTATTTCGGTTGACTTTTTGCAATTGAAAACTTTAAGAAAGGATTATATGGAATGTTATAATAAAGAATAAATTCAATTCCGAAGAAAATGGCTTACATATAACAAATACATTTTAAACTATCTAAAAGAAGGGATTTTCCCACCGACATATTTCAGCCGCAGCAATACAAAATGATGAATTAATTTGGGCATTCACAACTGAATTTTTTTTCTTAGAGAGAAAAAGAAAAAAAGGACTTGAAAAAAATCGCTTCATAAAATGTATATTTTTTTTGTTTGACTAATGTTGGCTAATGTGCTCCGTAGATTTAAAAAATCAATAGACAACCTAAACTAAAAATGGCTATTTTTAGACATAAAATAATTTGTTTTTCTGTGTAACGAAAAAAGATAGTTCTTTATTTTACTATCTGTTTTTTCCCCTTTTTTTTTAATTTAATAGTGTGTGTATGGAAATCGTGAAAGCCAAAGAAATAAAGTGCTACCAAGCAGTGACATCTATTCTATAAATCTAGAGGGAGCGAGGCAAAATTTATTTTTCGAAATATATTTCTTACATGTTACTCATTATTAGTTCCAATAGTTATGCAAATAGCAATTCTACCAATATTGATTTCTCACCTTATATAGACCCTCCCAAGGTCATGGGTTTCCTCAATAGTCCCAGTCCTAAATCAACAACACAATATTCAATAGTTATGTAAGTAATTAGCCAACTAGGTTTTCCTCCAAGAAATGACCAAGGTCAACCCCGTATACAACTCACCTTATATAGACCCTCCCAAGGTCATGGGTTTCCTCAATAGTCCCAGTCCTAAATCAACAACACAATATTCAATAGTTATGTAAGTAATTAGCCAACTAGGTTTTCCTCCAAGAAATGACCAAGGTCAACCCCGTACCGATGGTCATTTCTGGGAAAAAAAAAACAATGTTGATAAGGAAAACTGGGTTTTCCCCGGGAAATGACCTTCAATCTTACCAAAGTACAACCTAGCAATCTACTGATAAGCATCAAGCCTTGGTAACAATTAAGTGCAACAAAGTACTAATAAAAAATAAATTAATTTATTATTTACCTTTTTAATTAATCAAACAAATTAATCCCGGAAAAAAAACAATGGATTGGATTGGTCCTGGCCGATTGGATTGGTGCGCTGGATTTGTCTGAGAGGGCGAGGGTTCAAATCCTAGTGTACCCAAATATTTAGTTTGGGAAAGGGGTCAGTGGCTTGACTCTGTAAGCTCAGCCAGAGTCGACCCAGCTCTAAACAGGTACCTGGAGAAATCTGGAGAAGGTAAACAGGAAGGGTGTGCTAAAGCACAGGATGGTTGGCCCCAAACCCCCCATTGCACTTCCTGACTGAAGAGCAAAGAAACAGAGATCAGCACCGCCGGTAGAGATTGTAAAATCTAGTGCCGTATTTTATTTTTAACCAATTAATCTTAGTGTAATTTAAATCAATTAATAACTGAGTATTCATTAATTAATTTATTAACTAGTTCACTGGCGGATTAATCAATTAAATTAGTGTGGTAAAAGATAAAAGTTCCTAAGAGTGCGTAGCTCTCGTAGGAACTTTAGCAAAATACTAAATTCAGAAATAAAAGAAACCACAGCTTTCTTGAAACTCCAGTAGAAAAAGTCCAAGTTGAATCTACCGAGGCCTTTACAGAGGCAGATCCAGGATTTCTCTAGGGGGGGGAGGCTTATAATAGGTTGCTTCGCTAAACTTTACGAACAAAGAAATACCCGCAATTAAAAGGGAACCTCGACAATCATATGTTTTAGGTAGGTAGTGGAAATGGTCGTAAATTTAATCAAAATCTGGTGAGGGTTTAAGTTCTAATAAATCTGTTGAAACTAAAATGGTATAAAAATATTGATACAAAAAATTTTAAGTTATAAAAACCACCCCACCATAAAAAAAATAAAAAGCTGTTTACCATCTAATGTTATTTAATATTTTCTGCAATTTTTTCTGCCTTTGCACTTCTGACCACTACAACGAGGGAGATAAGATTTTTATTGTAAAAAAAATGGTTTGAATCATCTTTTGGGGTCATGCACTCTTTGTGACAATTTGTATAGGTCAAACCATTTAGTATGTTGCCTAACTTTGTGGAATTGCTTAGTAACTATGATAGTAATGAAGGATAGTAACTATTAGTAACTATGATAGGAAATGAGGATAAAGAAACAACTTGTATATTCGTAAAAGATATATTAAGCATTAAATATTAGTTCTTTTAAGGGTGTAAAAAGAAAAACAGAGCGAAGAGAAAGAAATGCATAGAAGACATTTAAAACGAGGGTTTTAGGTATAGGCCAAAAGCACTAACTAATTTTTAGTTTTAATTTTCTTTTTAAAAATAGTGTTTTCAGTGTCAATTTTGACAAAACCTCAAAAATTTACTAATCAAAATTTCAGTTTTCATAAAAACGTAGCGTACCTTTCCGCCTTTTAAAGTTCAATATATTTCCACTTAAATTACAGAATTTACAATTTTATAAGAAAAAGTCTATTTCTCTGTTTTCGCTCCTGCCATATCTATTTATTACACGGTCGATGTCTGCTTCAATATTTCAGTAAACGTTTGTAATGGTCAGTTCTGTCAGTCTAGAGTCCTGTCAGTTTAGAGCTCTTCGTTAGTATTTCCTCTTCTATTCATCCTAAAAATTTCGAATAAAGGCCAAAAATCGTCAGAAAAATTGGAACTCGTACACTTTAAAAATGCATGTAGGCATGTGCTTCAAACTAACTATATGAGTTGAAATACTTTTTAAGAAACAAATAATTATGAGTTTGTTATTTTTGTATTTGATAGGCATAGATTGGTGATTTCAATTCTCAGAGTTCCAAGCTGTGGTAGATTTCTAATTAATTTTTTTTATCTTGAGATTTTCAGATATTTTGATTCAAAGTTTAAATCTTGATATGTCTGTTGAGCACAAAAATAAAAATTTGAAATTTTACTCAGATTGAGCATAAGCTAAGACAATTGTCCTGTAAAAATTTTGATTTATAAGCAACTAATCATGGAAATATTAATGGATAGCATGTATCAAAATAATTATAAAAATCCTCAGCGGTATACATAGCAATTTAGACAATTTTATGAACAAATATATGCAATCCCTATACAAAAACATAATTATATTTTGTGACTGGTTGATATTGAGAAGGTGAGAAATTTTGAAGTAATATTGTAGTTGCATTCCATTTCCATGATTAACTAAAATTGTGTGACTTTCCACTTTTTTTCATCATTTTATTAGTAAATGTTTGAAAAAAGATCGATGCCATTCCACTGATTCAAACTGAAAATTCAGAGACCCATCTATACCAGCAAGATAAAAAAATAAACACATAATTATTTGCCTTCTTTATAAACAATCTTTCGAAAATCTATTCTTCGTAAATGATTATTCCGACCTTGGAAGGAGTATTTCGACTCGTACACTTAATTTTAAGCGATGTATGCATTATGTCATATAATGCAGAGCTTTAATTAGATGAAAATAGGAAGTAAAGTGAGCACCATTTTCTCACCAAAATCTAAAATGTAAATTAATAATTTTTGCACTTCTCATACATTTAATTTCTATTATACAAATCCCCTAAAAAACAACAATGTTTTAAAAACCACCCTGCTTTGCAAAAAAAAAACAAACCCCAAAAACCAAAACAGACAGCCAAAAAAAGTAATGATATCAATTTCTTCGCCTCAGTGTCATAGCAAGACTCGAAAACAAATTTTTAACAGCAAATAGAAGTATATTTTTTGCTTTTCTAAACCGTTGTGACAGCACAATCCTGAAATATTATCTTGACAGCCAAAAGAAGTTACGATTTTAAATTCCCCCTCCTTGTTATTACAAAATGAAGATTTTTATATCTTCTTGATATAAAAATCTTAATCCCTTGATAAACCTGAATTTAATTAGATACCTTTTGGAAGTATGCGTCATTAATAAAACCTAAAAAAGACCGCACAAAGTAAATAAAACCTTGTTTCAAGCTTGTTTGGAAAAAGAAACAGTCTTAATAATTAAAAACTTATTAAAAACTAAACTATTATAAACCGATTACAAAAAAGATAACTTTCTTACCAAACCAGAGCAAACGGACAAATCCACCACAACTTCAGGGGAGGGGGGCCTGGATCTGCCACTGGCCCTTTAGGAGTCGGAGACACGATTAGTTTTCTAATAATTCCTCTACACTATTCTTACATGTCTAAGAAAGAGCTTAAAATTTCTCTTTTAAATAATTGGACATAATAGCCTTGAATTGGATATATCTGGACATGCATCAATGTTCAAAAATCCAGGATTAATATTTTTACTTACTCGTATAGTAAAATAAGCTTTTTGACCGCCATATATGTTTCTAGCTTCTATGGAATACGTTCCAGAGTCAGAAGATAGTATTTTCTTTACTATCAAAGTATATAGGTCTCCCTCATTATCCATTAGTGTTCTAGGTGATGAGATCAAATCTCTTGATCCTTTTGACCAGGTAACTGAAAAAAGGAATAACAAATAAATAAAAATAAAAGAATAAATAAATAAAAGAATAAAAGAAAAGTGAGATAGCATTTCGAATTTTTTTTAACAAAACGAAAGCAACTTTATTTTTTTCACACTAAGAATATTTAAAATACCTTTATTACGAAAAATGATTGCTTAAATGCCCTATTGTCTATTCCATTGTCTAGTTAGTTTCGTGTTTCGTTTTGTCAATAATTCTTCACCACCATCAACATACGTAAATTAAAAAACAAACTTTATAATTCGCAACAAACTATTAGAAGATCTGAGGATGGTTTTGGGACGTGTATCCCCCCTTCAAGACGGTTAAAAGTTCTACTAATTACTGGCATGAAGGGGTGAAAATAATAGGGGGAGCCCAAGTTATGTTGCTTCTCTATACCCAATATTCTTTATTTTCTATATGCCTATACCTTGTCTTATTTATTTATTTAATTAGTGTCGATAGCTCAAGTCGATTAATAATGATAATGGTGATGATGACGCATTCATTTCCCAAAAAGACACATAAACGTGTCATATTCGAGTACAAATTAAAGAGAGAAATAACAAAAAAAAATAATAAATAAATAAGAAAGCACAACAGAAACATTCACTGAAACAAATTCATTGAGAACAAAACAACAAGGAGTTTAAGAGTTTCGACATAATTTAAAAGGGCTGCTATATAACAACTAAATAATAGGTTATTTTAATTGTAACACATTGCTTAAAAAATTGAAATTTGTGACTCCAAAAGTACTCCTTTATCTGCTGATAAGATACTAAAAAGTTTTGCAGTAAATAAACTGAAAAACGGTTGGAATTCCTCTTTGACTCCATAAGCGAGAAAAAGTGATGCCTATCAATAGATAATTTAAATATTTTAAACAATCTGAGTATTCTTTCCTGGGGGGGGGGCATAAAAACGCATCAATAATTCGTTTTTGTTACGTTTTAACGACCCGAAAAAAAATTCGGGGGAGGAGGTTCAAACCCTGAAACCCCCACCCCCTGAATATGGTCTGAATTTTAAAGTACCACGCATTCCATATGTGGTCAAAATCAATTCCAGTAGATTCCAATGCAGATTCCAAAATTAGATTTATATGGAAGCCAGCAACCGGGTGGCAAAGTTTTTCCAAATTTGAATAGTTTATTACGTTGGATCAGCCTATATCTGCTTTTGGTATCGTTTCAAAGCATTATTTGATTTTCAGTTTTTGGTAAAGAAATCTGTTGTATGGTCATTTGGGTGGTAGAAGACAATATTTATGACCAGTATTTATTTACAAGGCGAAAGGGTTTATTTTTGGAGGGAGGGGCTCAGCTAAACAAACAATCTTTATACAAGGCATCCAGAAGCGATTTCAGTTACCTTTCATTTTAAAACAGCTGTCAATTCTGCGTAACGTTGACTCCGTTACATCGTTGCTCCGTTGCAATTAGTCCGTGATTAATTAGCAATTAGTCTTTTGCAATTAGTCCGTAATTAATTAGGGGAAAGAACGATGCAACGATGCGTAACGTTGAAACAGACTGTAGATTTATCTTTCGCTCAAAATAATTTCTAAATATCGTAAAGCCAGAGTGCAAGTTATGTTTCTCTATAAAGCTTTTTAAACTGTTCGTGGTAAAGAACTGTAAGAAAGGAGTGACCCGAATCAGTAGTAACCAAAACTCTAAAAAACGGAATTGTGATACCAATTAATATGTAAAAAAATTGTATTCTTATGCTTATTTCAAATATAAGTTTCATTAAATTTAGTGTTACCCATCAAAGGTTACAAGCCTGAGAAAATTAGCCTGACTTATGAAAAAAAGGACAAACAACCTTTAAAATTCATAGAATCTTAATGAGAATCTCACCCTCAGATTCAAAGTATCAGAGAATTCTACTGTAGAGGTTTCAAGCTCCTATCTGCAAAAACGTAAAAATTTAAATTTTCCCAGAAGAAAGGTCACGGATGCGTGTTTTTTTTCCAGGGGTGATCGTATCGACCCAGTGGACCAAGAATTTCAGGAGAGGGCTCATTCTAACGAAAATGAAAATTTCTAGTGCCCTTTTTAAGTGAACAAAAAATTTGAGGACAACTAGGTCACCTCCTACGTCACTTTTTTCCCAAAATCGTCCGATCAAAATTTCGGGATAGCCATTTTGCTCAGCATAGTTGAAAGACCCTATAACTACTGCTTTGGAGATAACAATACCCACAAAGTCCATGGGGAGAGGTCTTTTAAGTTATAACATTTGCTAATTGTTTGCGTATAGTATTTGTTATTGGGAACTTTGGATACATTTTTCGGATATGAAGAGGAGGACAAATTTTCAGCCGGACGAAGTTTGCACGAAGTAAGTTTTTTTTATGAAGACGGAAGTTTCCGTTGGTTGACCTTTTCAAAGGAAATTTTATGCAGGGGGAACTTGCCAGAATTCCTGTAAAAAATTTCTTTATATATCTCGCTTTCTCTTTACCGACTCAATTTTACGCGTGGAGATGTTAATAGTAGTTGTCCGGGGTGAATTTTCAGGATTTAGTTGTCCAGAGAATATTTCCGTGGGTAGGGGGATTTTTATGCGGAGGTGTTGCCAGATATCCTGGCATTGTTTAAAAAAAGATGAGAAATTAAATAAAAAAAAAATTCAACTGAAAGTAAGGAGCAACATTAAAACTTAAAACGAACAGAAATTACTACATATATGAGGGGGGTTGCCCCTCCTCAACACCTCACTCTTCAAGTTCCCAATTCCTTAAAAACGACTCCTGAAACACAAGGGCCGTTTAATAAGAGCAAATAGTAACTTTTTTTAAAGTACCGAAAAACTTAAGCATGAAGAGCGAGGTGTTGAGAAGGGGAAACCCCCTCATATACGGAATAATTTCTGTTCATTTTCAAGTTTTAATGCTGCTTCTTACTTTCAGTTGAAAAAACTTATTTTTCGTCATTTAATTAGGTGAAAGAACATTTTCTTTGTGTAGTGATCGAGTACATACTGTAGACTCTACAGTGTAGAGTACGTACTAGCCAAATTCAAATCGCTTCTAAAAGTTGCATTTTGTTCTCCGTGTGAAAATTACATTAGCATTAATATACAGTATGCAAATATAATTGGCTTAAAATGGGGTAATCTGTGAAATTCATCATTCATAGCAAAACAAATAGTTGTGGGCTTTCAATTTATTTTACAGTGGCAAAAAATACGTCAATTTCAAGCTTGATTAATGCTAAACTGAAGGCTAAAATTTTTTCGTCTTTATTTTTCAGTTTAAAAGCCCGCCTTTCTAAATACTGCAACCAATAATGCAACTGCATGCCCTTACTGATCCAAATTAAGCTCAAATTTCTTTACCCTACGAAACAGCATAAGCTGATATTTAGAGGAGCAAGATAAACTGTAATTTTTACCTTTAGGTCTAGGAGATCCTGCAACTTTGCATTTGACAACCAAATCTTCTTCCCTTATTGCTATAATTAATGCTTCCGGTTTTTCAAGAATAGCGCCAGCAACACCAGTGCCATCTTCATTTTCAACAGCCGGAACTTTGGATAACCTTAAATTTAACTCTCCCACGGTCCTAACAGTACCCCAGCAATTTGAAAGCCGACACGAGTAGGTTCCTAAAAATAAATCTCTTACAATAATCAAAACAAATAAGAAAAATAGGAAGGTGGAAAAAGGAAACTGAAGAGGATTGTCTAATTATTTATTAAGTTGGGTATCAACCCTGATGCAGCACAGCTTTTCATAGTCTTACCACCAGTTGTGACATGAGTAACATTCACTATACAATTTAAATTATCTTAAAAACATAAGCATAAAATTAAGTATCTTTTTAATAACCGCAGTCATTGAACAGCATGCAGACAAACTGGATTGATTTGTCAGGTAACATTTTGGTCTCGCCAGCTATAATACCAATAGTGAGTAATATACAGTTTTCAATTGTAAGAAATACGCTCCAGTATAGCTCGAAATGAAGATCAAATAAGCCAGAATATGAAATCTTGGAAATCCGGTCGTTTCTCTGTATACAACAGTGAATTTCAACTTATGATACACAGTCTAAAGCTAGTCTATAGTACTAATACTATCAAGATGGTTCCACTTTTGAACTTGTACAGACATACTAATCATGACATATCCTTTTCAGAACCAAAACGAGAGCCAGTCATTGAAATGAGCCATTGTGCAGAAGTGATTCCAAATTAAAAGAAAAATAAATAAATAAAACAACAGTCCTAAAATGCCTTATTTTTATTCTGTAAAAAGTGTCCTTAATCGGTTTGCTTTTACTGTACCAAAACTCCTATATTATTTTGTGTTTTCAATAAAGTGCTAGTTTTCTATAATCCTAGAAACACACAGAAACATAATAAGTCGGTTTATTTGTACTAGTTTTATCGATACATAAAAGATAGACTGTGAAGTAATAATTTTTGTCCGTTTTAAGTTTCAACTTTGCTCTTCGCTCAAATCGCTCAAATTTCGGTGGTTACTTGTATTTTTTTTTGGCACAGTAGGACAAACAACATTGGTTAAGAATTACCGTAGCCTGCCTTAACAAATAAAGGTTATCGACATAATCACATAGGAGGCACAAAACCATTATTGAAAAAAAAAACCTTTAAGGACTTCAACCTTTGACAAGCCCAAGCTCTACCGACTGAACTATGAACTCTATTAATCGAACTTAATCCATTGGATTTGTAGGACCATAATTGCCTAACTTACAGCCCTTTTCCCAGGGACTATGGATTATCAGGTCATCACCAAAAGTATGATTATTGGACCCTTCAACTATACTAAAAAAATTGCTATTTCATAATTCTGATCAGACGATTTTAGGAAAAGGAGGCGTTTGGGGGGGGGGGGGGTATTAGCTACACTCCAATCTTTTTGGTCGCTTAAAAAGGACACTTGTAATTGTAATTTCTCTTTAAATGAGCTATTAAAGCCCTGGTTAGAATAAAAGGAAAAAATGGACACATCAGTGGTACCCATGCAAAAAAGTAATTTTCCTTGTTGTTCAAGGTGAGTGACTCTAATAACCGCAAAATATTGGGGGGGGGCAATGTCAACAAAGGTGCCAATAATTGACCAAAGCGACAAATTTATTTTAAAAAAGGGGTGAAAAATAACAGGGAAAGAGGGCACCAAAAAGTCTTGGAGGAGGGGCTACCCCCCCCCCCTCCGAATCCTCCAGTGTAAGTGGTTTCAGGCTCTTTTCTAAAATCATCTAAAATGTGTTTTCTATATAAACTTTTACTTTTAAGATTAACAGAAATAATAGTTGGCATTTCTGAATCGATGTCAGATGCAATTTTTCCTCATTAGGCAGTTTTTTTAAACACTTTTCAACTTTTGGTTACTATGGGATGTGCTTTGCTCTTTACTAGGTTGCAGCTACTGCAATCATGATAGAAGGCAAAAACACACCTTCAGAAAACACTGATACACGCGATACCAATATTCCCGGCACTACGTACACCCCTTCCCTATGGACTATGGAGGGTTATTACCATCATCAAAACCACATTTATTGGACCTTTGAACTTTTTAGAACAAAATGGACATCTTACAGAAAGAATGCCACTAAAGATAGACCCAATGATATCAACGAAGCTTAGGTCTTTTACCATAGCGAAACACTTCTCTTAATAACTTCTGCTTATACGTCCTCTGGAAAACGTTAAAACATTTTACAAGTTCATTTTAATTCTGGGAAGCTTAAGTTAAAGCTTAAAAGCTTAAACTTTAAGTTTAAGTCAAGCATAACTTAAAACTTAAACTTAAAAACTTAACTTTCAAGGTTTCAAATGCAGCTAAAAATTCCGCACCATGACAGTGATGATAGGTTTTCAGCAAAAGCTGGTAAAAATAAAGAGAATTACAGACAGGTGGATTTAGCTGACTTAATCTGAAATTCGAATTAATTGACCAACTGTCAAGAGATATCCACCAGTGCACGAATTGGACTAATTCAAGAGTGGACTAAAAATTTCAGGTTACAGCTATTTTGGGTACCATTCCTTTGGAAATTCAGTGCATAATTAACTAATTATTACTACTGCTACTAACAACTCACCGCAGCAACAAGCCACCTGAAGCCAACACAGCTACGCACGCTTCTCCTTCATCATAATCTATCCAAAGCCTCCCTCTGTGCACCCTCCCAGGAAGCTCCTTTTCCCCTTAAACATTTCCTTACGACATCCTCCCACCACAACCGAAGATGATCTGCTTTCTGTTTATCCGCTAGACGGTTGGCTGAAAATGACAATCTTTGGCAATATGTCATCCCTCATCCGCAGAACGTGCCCTAGCCATCTCAACCTTTCTCTCATTATAGCCCTAAAAAGTGGGATTGAACCACAATCTTCGTACAGCCTACTGTTTAAAAAACGGGCAGTCACTCAGGTACCCAAAACAGTTAGTAGACAATTTCTCTGGAAAACATGTAGCAAATCTTACTCTGTTTTTAAGAGCACCCATGCTTCAGAACCATATTTAACCACTTTCATCACTGTAGCTTCCAATATTCTAATCGTGGTTTGCAGACTTGTCTTCCTATTCTTCCAAACTTTTTTTTTTAACTGTGAAAAAAAACACCCTGGACCTTGCTATTCTACTTTTAACATCTTCACGGCACCCACCGTCTTTACTAATAATGCTACCAAGATAAGTGAAGCTATCCACTTGCTCTGCCTTTTTGTTATCCAATGTCACCTTTTCATCTTCACTTATTCCTAGCCTTAGCGACTTAGTCTTCGTAACATCAAACTTTTAAGCTTATTCTACCACCCTGAACTTGCAAAACCTCCAAATGCTCATTCATTTTGCTCACACTTTCATCTACAATGCTAAAATCATAAGCTTAAACTAAGTCCAGGAAAGTTTTTCTTCCCATTTAATTCTCTGTTCTCCCATCGCCTTTCCTGTGCTCCTTAAGGCAAAGTCTATCAAAATGATCCATATAAATGGATAGGATGGAACACAATCCTGCTTAACTCCTGATTCAGTATGAAACCTCATTTCCAGCCTCAACCAGAGCAGTGTTATTCTCATACATAGCACTAATCACTTTAATGTAATTGTCTGCTGTACCATACATGGATAAGACCTTCGCTAAAACTCTTCTATCAGCTGAATCAAAGGTTTGCTCATAATCTATAAAACTGAGGGCCAAAGGTTTTTGATGACTAAGGTACTTCTCAATTATTAACCAAAGAGTTAAAATTTGATCGACGCAACTGCCCCTCCCAGAACTCGGTCCCCCCTCCCAAACCCAGTTTGCCCCCCAGCTGAAATTTAGTTTCTTCCGAATTCTTGTCAAAACTAAGATAAATCTGCATAATTCCAGAATCAACAGAGACAGATCATTGTTTAGTTTATATTTATCTTTATAGCGCTATTTAGTACCTTTATAGTACCTTTATAGTACTTTATAGTACTTAATAGTACCTTTATGGTACCAAATGGTTTAGTTTTTTTTAGTTTTTACTATCATTTTAACTTGATTTCGGAAAATTGGCTCCAACTGCCCCTCCCCCTCCCAGGATTTTGATGAAGTGACACCATTGCCTCATAGGTACCATATTTAAGAAACTCATTTACCAGACTATCAGCAGAGGGGCCTTATTATTTCTTATTAATTTTAGTACTGTCACTAATCCTCCTCATAAAAAACAAATCTTCCTTCACATCCACGGTGCTAAAAACTTTTTTTATTTTCCTCTATATCATTTCCTGTAACTCTGTCCTGGTTTAGCATGTCCTGGTTTAGCATATTCTCAAAATGTTCCACCCATCTTTCTTTAACTATTTCCTTATCACTAATTGTACCCCTGATTTTATCTTTAACTGGGAAAAGTCCAGATTGACTACTCCCTCTCAATTTACTGACATACCCTTTCGGGAATTGATAGGGGATTGGACGACAATTTGACGATTCATTTGCTGGATATCATGGCTGCAGCAGTAGCTACAAACTAGGAAAGAGCGAACCAAAGACCATAGAAACCAAAAGCTGAAAAACTCGTTTTGAAAAAAATTACCTAGTGAAAAAATATTGCCATGTAGCACTGAATCAGGATTGGTAACTATTGTTTCAGCTAATCTTAAAAGTATTAAATAAAAAAAAAGTTTTTTTAACTGAAAGTAAGGAGCGACATTAAAACTTAAAGAGAACAGAAATTACTTCGTATATAAAAGAGGCTGCTTCCTCATCAACGCCCCGCTCTTTACGCTAAAGTTTGACTCTTCCTCTCAATTCTTCTTTTTAAAACAGTAAAAAACTTTAGCGTAAAGAGCGGGGCGTTGATGAGGAAGGAGCCTCCTTCATATACGAAGTAATTTCTGTTCGTTTTAAGTTTTAATGTCGCTCCTTACTTTCAGTTAAAAAAACTTGTTTTTTATTTAATTTCTGAACGTTTTTGAATCAATGTATGTTTTGATTTTGGCTCTTCACAGAGGAATAATTAAAACGAAATTTGCATATATTTTTTTTTTTGGCTAAATGGCTTTCTCATAATTTTGATCGAATGATTTTGAGAAAAAAGAGCGGGGGAGGAAGCCTAGTTGCCCTCCGATTTTTTGGTTAATTAAAAAGGCAACTAGAACTTTTAATTTTTTACGAACCTTTTTATTAGTAAAAGATTTACGTAACTTATAAATTAGCTTACGTGAAGAACTTTTGTATTCTCATGTTTTTTATTACATATATGAGGGGGTTCGCCCCCTCGTCAGTACCTCGCTATTTACACTAAAGCTTAAATTTTGTCCCAATTCATTAAGAATGACCCCTGAATCACAAAAGCCGTAGAATAAATAGTTGAAATTACTAAAAATACTTTAGCGTAAAGAGCGAGATATTAGGAGGAGGTGAGCCCCTCATATGGGTAATATCTGTTTGTTTTAAGTTTTAATGCTGTTTCTTACTTCCAGCTGAAAAAACTTTGCATATTTATTTTTTCATTTTTTTTTTAAATAATGCTAGTAAATCCTGCACTCCCTTCATGGAAATTTTCTTCCCCCATGACAAATTCTCGATGGAAAGTTCCCCCAGAATATCTCCCTGTTCTCAACCCCTCCCCCAACCAAAAAAATCCTCCTGAAAACGCCTGTACACTTCCCAATAACCATTACTATATGTAAGCACTGGTTAAAGTTTGCAACTTGTTGCCCCTCCCACAGGGACTGTGGGGGAGTAAGTCGTCCCCAAAGATAGTTATAAGGTTTTTTGACTACTTTGAATAAAATGGCTATCTCAGAATTTTGATCCGTTGACTTCGCGAAAATAATTAGCGTGGGAGGGGGCCTAGGTGCCCTCCAATTTTTTGGTCACTTAAAAAGGGCACTAGGACTTTTCATTTCTGTTAGAATGAGCCCTTTTGCAGCATTGTCGGACAACTGGGTCGATACGATCACCCCTGGAAAAAACAAACAAAAAAAAACCAACAAAAAAACAAACAAATAAACACGCATCCGTGATCTGCCTTCTGGCAAAAAATACAAAATTCCACATTTTTGTAGATAGGACCTTGAAACATCTACAGTAGGGTTCTCTGATACGCTGAATCTGATGGTGTGATGTTCGTTAAGATTCTATGACTTTTAGGGGGTGTTTCCCCCTATTTTCTAAAAAAAACGTAAATTTTCTCAGGCTCGTAACTTTTGATTGCTAAGACCAAACTTAATGAAACTTATATATTTAAAATCAGCATTAAAATACGATTCTTTTGATGTAGCTATTGGTATCAAGATTCTATTTTTTAGAATTTTGGTTACTATTGAGCCGGGTCGCTCCTTACTACAGTTCATTACCACGAACTGTTTGAAAAAAGTTTATTGTGAAAACAAATTTATGGTGATTTTGAAAAATAGCCTGAAACCCCTTATAAATGATGTCAGATCAAAATAAAAAGTGCACCATTGGGATCAGCATGGTTGAAAATTTTTTGTAGGATAATTACAGTCCTCCACCTTGAGCAACAAGGAAAATCACTTTTTTACATGGGTAGCACTGATGTTTCTCCTTCTTTTCTTTTTCTACCAGGACTAACGAGTAACCAGATCATCATAGAGAGATGTTTAATTGCTCATTAAAACGGAAATCAAATTTAGCTAATGCCCTTTATAAGTGACCAAAAAGATAGGAAGGCAGCTAGCCCCCCTCCTGAAAAGGCTCCCTCCCCCCAAAGTCGTCTCATAAAAATTAAAATGAATTTGCAAAAATATTTTAACTTTTTCCAGAGGACATATAAGCAGAAGTTATTAAGAGAAGTGTTTCGCTATGGTAATCGACCTAAGCTTCCATGATATCATTGGGTCTATCTATAGCGGCACCCTTTCTGTCGCTGCTAGTCACCAGATTAAGTGTCTGGTCTATTGACGCAAAGATGGCTTCAATGAACCTCTCATAATATAACGCGTCAGTGGTGGCTGCACCTTTTGGCTTCACCTACACCTACACACTTCGGTTAATACGTTATAATAGTAAACGTTATAATAGTAAATTAATGTGAAACTCCAAGGCATTGCAAAATCGAAAGTTTCAGTCGGATTTCAGTTTTAAGGTGAATCGGATTTTAACGGACTTATTAACAAATTTTAACGGTTTTTGACTGAATCGGATATAACTGACACAAAATAGGATTTCAGTTTAAAACAGACATAAATCGGGTTTCAGATTAAATTTAACTTAGCTTAATTAGTTTAATCTCAAAGTTATTTTTATAGACCTTACTGGATTTAATAATTAATCCTCCAAACAGGGCCGTATCCAAAATCTTTTTCAGGGGAGGGGGTGGCACAAAAGGATTTTTCTGAGGGAAAGGGGGTTACACGAAAACCTCTAACAAAGCATACAAATTTATTTATATTATTTTTGTTATGCTTTTACGAGTAGGAGCAACATTTTGGGGGTGGGGGAGGGGGTCCAACACCCTAACCCCCCTCTCTACTGGATACGGCCTTGCCTCCAAATAAGAAAAATCTTGTAAATAGACTCTTAAACATTGAGAAAAAAGTAGAAAAGAAAACGAGCAAATGTGCATAGAAGGTGAAATAGTTTTTTAATAAGACTTTAGGGAGGGTATTATAATACCTCATTTTATTAATAATGGTTGACTATTCCAATGATTGGTAATGAGAAAATATAAACTACAGTTCATTTCGAAAGAAAAAAGAGATATATTACCCAGATCAGAGGCTGTTATGTTATATATGATCAACTGATATTCCCAAGGCCGTGGAATAGATGTTCTAACTTTTGGACTTGGAAACACAGACCGGCCTTCATGGAGCCATTCAGCTTCTGGTACTGGAGTCCCTAATAAGGTAATATTTTCAATGTATAATATTATAAGGATCACTTAGAAGAATCACGAAAATTTTATCTACGACCATTATCTTCGCTTCCAAAAAAAAACAACAAAAAACTGTTAAAATTGAAAAAAGACGCAAAAATACTGAATTTTTATTCCAAAACACAAAACCTTCAAAATTCTAACACCTTTAATATATGATTGTTTTATCTTGCTCTAGCTTATTATTCTGAATTCAGTGTAATATCGACAGTGAAGCAACTATAGCTGCACTGGAAAGAAAAGGAGATACAGAGATTTGCTTTCCAGGTAGGTGGTTCATTTTTAGGTAACAGTTCCCAGATTCTTCTTTAGAATCTTCAAAAAAAGTTAGGGGATTCTAAATTTCCCTTTAATTGTTAAAGAGTTTCCTAAAAGCTAGACTTCAGGGTCTTAAGAACTTTTAACCTTCGAAAAACTACTAATTTAAAATAGTAAATACTTTCAATGGAAAGACAAAGAGCCGATATTAAAACCTTCCTAAACCATCCGCTAAACTACTAACCCTCCAGTTCACCATCCTTTAGAATAGTTAACTATGACAAATTCTATAATAAAAATTATGGTAAATGAGAAATTCCACATATCTTTTATTCACCCTTCTCTTGAATACGCTTGTCCCCTTTGACATTTGTCTCTCACAAAAAACCAACCTTATCTTTTAAAGTCAGTGCAAAAACGACTGTTAAGAATTATGGCAAGGATCAAACCCCTTTAGTTCGAAGTTTTATAAATTATTGACCGAAAAAATTATTTGGCCATCATTTTATTGATGACAAAAACTAGTGCTTTATGGCAATTTATCTAGACAAGCCGAGAGTTAGAGGATCCTCAAGTTGGGTGGAAAGAGATCATTCCAAAACTGGAACATTAATGAAGAGAATAAAGAATAAAGCAGTTTTCTAGTTGTGTTCAAACACGTGTACAGAGTAACTTATTTTGCTTATCGCTAAAAAACCTTTTTGTACCAATTTCAACAGGATCGCGAATACTCCGAAAATAGAACACAACTGCGTATTTCACTTATTAACCCTGATGAAACTAACCCTGTTTTTGGTTCTGAAAACATATTCAAGACCACGCTTAGAATTTTTTTCATCGATTTTATTTACCTATATTCCCTTCGACTCTACCACAAATCTCTTTATTTTATGCAATATTCAGCCGATTGTAAAAGAAAAGGAACCGAATGTAATGGGATTGCTACTTCGTTTTGCCTCTTTTGATTTCCTTTCCATTATGAAAAGAATATACAAGAGTATAGACTTATAATGTTTGCGCCTCTAGATGATTTTTCAGATTTGGGATTTTTTAGAGCTTTTCGATTTTTTTTAGTGATTTCTTTAGTGATTCTCGATTTTCTCAGTGATTTTTTTAGTGATTTTCGATTTTGTTAATATTTTTTCAGTGATTCTCGATTTTTTTAAGTGATTCTCGATTTTTTAGTGATTTTTTTTAGTGATATTCGATTTTTTAGTGATTTTCTATTGATTCTCGATATTTTTAGGGATTCTCGACTTCTCAAGCCAGTGGTGGCTAAGCGGAATATAAATCATTATACAAGACTCTAAATCTCAAGTGAAATAGATTCAAGATTTACATAGGAGACAACTCTTACCTGTCACTTCTACTAACCAAACAACGGTTCCGCCCAGAGAAATTTCTTGATCAGATAGTCCTCGCACTATTTTTGGTGCATCTACGTGAGCCAATTTGGGAACTACAAAAAAGTGTATTGAATAGCTGGAAGTATGGAAATAATTATAAATTGAAGAGGAGATGATTTGACACAAGGTAACAAGGGTGTCAATTACAAAGTGGAGGGGAAGGGAGAACATTTACCACCCTCCCCGCCCTTCCATTTCCTGGATTCTGAAAACATGTTTTTTTGGTATTTTATTGGAAAATGCCTTTTTTGTATTTTCACTGAAAAAGCCGAAAAAACAATGAATTTGCCCTCCTTGGATTAAAAAATACATCTTGCCCTCTCCTCTAATATTTGATGAACTAAAGCCACTGTGATCTAACTATAGAAAATCATCAGAAATGTTAATTGCCTTGTCAGAATCATTAATGTTAGCTCATCTATTCCAAGTTATTTTTAGGGATTATTTTAAATAAATTTTGAAAGATTCAAAATTTTTTGCATATTCAGATCGGTGAAAAATTTTCAATACTTAGTAAAAATAAATAAATAAACAGGAATCAGATGATATCAAATTGACACTACTTTGTCTCTTCTTCTAAATGAGGACTTAAAAGAAGCTAAATTGCACATTTGAAAAGTCGAAAACAAAATTGGATACGGGTATAACGGGTATGTACTCATCCTGGTTTCCCAAAAGGGAGAGTAAATTCAAATACTGATGTTGGAGGAGAACCAGACAAAGGGTGACTTTGGGGCCTCGCGTGAAATAGACTGAGAATTTTTCCATGACTGGGCAACGAGACTTGAAAACCTTTCAAAAATAAACGTGTATCCTCAATGTTGAATGGGATAATCTTTATTTCTGGTCCTATCCTGGGAAGACGGGATCATATTACCCTTGACGAGACCGAGCCATGCTCATGATAGTAGTGCCAATTACTACTGAACTTTCTTTCAGTGGTGTAATTAGTTTGTTCTTAAAAGAAACCTTTTTTATGTTCAAGCAAATAAATATACGATACTTGTTTATTATTTAGTACACACTCGAGAATAAATTGGTTACATAGCAACAAAACTCATTTATTTTACAACGCATAATAATAGAAGATAGTTTCTACAGTGATACAAGACCTGAATGCGGGGTTTGCTAACAGTACGATACCATTTGTTACTGCAGTTCGTTTAATTTCTTTCTAGGTTTACCAGCTGTCGTCGGTGGCCTGGTGTGAGCAAAAGCTAGGCATTTGTAAAAAAAAGAGTTATTGACATAAACTGACCTATTATGCTTACATCACATTCTGGTATATCTCACCAGGATTAACCTAACTTCACTTCTTGAGTGTGTACTGAATAATACACAAGTACCTACGTGGAAATGTTGCTTACTTGTAATTGGTAGACTCCGAGAAATAATTTCCTCTGGGAGAGAAACAAAGCAAGAAATTTCATCTTTCCAGACACGGTTCTCTGCGAAGCACGTATATTGTCCAACGTCGCTTAAGCAAGGAGATATTACAACCAGTCTGAAAATAAACAATTATACTTTGTTTTCTTTTTTTATTCTACGTTTGCTTTGTATTTTAAATAATGAAAAGTCAATCTAACTGATCATTAATCTGAAAATTGAAAAAAACAACCCAAAACAATTTTTCATCTTTGGCAAAAGATCATTTCAATAGTTAAGCGTATATAACTGTCTCACTACACAGTGTTTTTTCTATATGTTTCTCTGGTGGTTAACCGAGGTTTAGTTAATTTTAAGTTTTGTTTATTATAAAATTGAATACACCGAATTTAAATAAGAGGGACAGTTTTTGTTTTTCTTGAAACGGAAACAAAAAGCAATGCAAGAACTTAAAATGAGAGTAAATGTTCCAATAAATAAGGGGTATAGCCAACCCTCCTCCCCCCTATCACAGTCCCATATTCTTTACGATAGAGATAAGACTTTTCTATTTCAATACTTCAATTATAAATCCTCTGCCCTATGAAAAACTTGATGAAACTTATTGTTTTCTATTACAATGCTTCAAGAATGAAAACGCCCATTAAGTTGAATTGCTTTTCAGCAATAAAGTTTTCATTTAAAGGCTGTGTTATAAAATTTAAACAGAAAATCAAATGCTTGTAAATACTAGCGAATTACATTTTTTGTATTCAAACATACTTTCAGACAATCATCAAACTTCCGTATAAAGAGTGAGGGGTTAATGAGGATACATTTCCCTCCCTGTACGTAAAATATGTTTATTTTCGTTATAGGATTCAACGCTGCTGTCAATTTTAAATAACAATGGTTCTTTTTGTTGAATTACCTAACAAAATATAACCTATTCAAAACTTAACTTGACAACCAAAGCAGTTTTCTGGTGGTAAAATGTAAGAGAACCTGAGGATGTGGTCGTAGCCACATTGGTCTCTAAACCCGCTTGTTGTGAGCTGAAATGGCTGATGATCTCTTAAAAATGTCATTCACAAAAGTTGAGTTTTGAGTTTTCCTGATGTAACCGTTTAGGCTGAGTTAGACCGTTTACAATATATTAAAAAGTAATGGAAAAGAAACCAATGCTAGAAACATATCTTTGGTTTTAGCATTTAGTTTTTATTTTTATGTGCCTTGATCAGTTTTTCTAATTTCTTCTATTTTCTTAAAAATTTTAAAGACAGAAAATTACGAAGCACACGTGAGTATCAAATTTTATATCCTTTTGTAATAATTGTATTTAAAAACAGAGCCGTTTTCTAGGGTTGGCAGTGCCCTGGGAAAAATTAATTACAACACCAACTCCCGATTCCAGTATAGATAGATAGATAGATATGTGTATTTCAAAAACCCGTGGGCCATATACACAAAAATATAAATAAATAACAAACAAGCAAGGAAATGAACAACAGTACGAACACGCACAAAAAAACAGAATTCAACGCGAAAGTACCTAATCTAACTACAAAAGAAATTAATCATATAAAACTTTTTCTTCTTATTAAAGATTTATCTATATATACTCCCACTCGAAATATTGTGGTTGGGTTACTATTTTGTAGAATACCCGGAAGCATCAAATTAATCCCATGCAAATAAATTTCCCGTAAATCCAAGAGCACCGGGCATTTCCGGAGAAAATGATCCAAGTCTCCATCATCATCTTTACAAAGGGGACAAACATACCGCCTATCAGGACCAACTATCATTTTATTTTTGTCGAACGTTTTTTGCCTGTTCTGGATTGGAAGACAATTTGCCCTAAGCTGTATCCAACGACGTAGAATCATAGCCGGTAAGTTAAATTTAAAATAAACTTCCTCCCCAAAACTAGGTTTTGCCTGATTATAATGTTGTAGGGTTGTAGAATCAAAAACCAGCCCTTGCAATGCTGAATTTCCTGACTCTCTAATATAAATCGTACCTGGCTTTCTAAATTTGTTGGTACATCACGAGAGCAAAGACCACTATTCATAAATAAGGCATTCCTACTTTTTCTAATAATGTATATGCAGACAACAACGAATCAAAGTGAAAAATTTGATAAAAGTGGGCAGCCCACCAGCCACCCCCGAGCCACTGCAGCTGCCCCGGTTGTCTCCCCCTTTGAACGGCTCTGTTGAAGATAATCCATTAAAAACCATCAAAGCAAAATCATTTAAGAAACAAATCATGTTTTTAACATTGAAATTTTAGCTATAAAGTTATGAATCGGTGATCATAATTAGAATCCAGTTTTTAATTAATTCTTTCCAAAAGTCAAATTGTCTAGTCTACTCTACGCAGATATACAATTTTAATGACTTTCAGACTAATTATTTAAGAGCTAATTAAAAGCTTGAAAAAAGGTCATCCAATCTTCTTTATTTTAATTAAAGCATTGCCATAAAAAGACCTCATCATAAAATAAATAACAGTAATCATTGTAGATTCGTCATTAATATCTACCAATATCCTAAATACATCAGAAGCAGTGCAATAGCGCTGTCTAAGAAGCCTTCATTGTGTTATTTATTTCTGTTTTTTCTCCTGGCCACTTCGTATAAAAAGAGCGGTCACAAAAAATTCTGAGCGGACTCATTCAATTGGAAACTGAAAATTCTGGGGCCCTTTTTATGAGTGATTAGAAGGAAAACAGCCCCTTCCCTTGCCCCTTTTTTATACCCGGGCCCACGGGCCCAAGATGACACCTGATCAAAATTTCGATATAATGATCTGTTCAAAGTAGTCTAAAAGTCCAATAAGTAGGCCGTTGAGATAAGGGCCGTAAATAATGTAAAGTACCAACCGTTTTAAACATAATTATACAATAGAAAAATGAGGCTTGTTTGATGTTGATTATGCGAATAAGTATGCCTCCGGGGTGAACATAAGCCCCCACAACCCCAGGGGCAATGGTCGAAGGTCATATAAATGTTCAGTTGTAAACAAATAGGATTTAGTAGACTGGCTCTTAGTAATCACTCACTAGGTCAAGATTCACCGAGTTTCACAAAGGTATAACCTGATAACGATACAGATAACCAAGTAAATCAAAAGACGCTATTAACCCGAGTTTTCAAATTATCGGCGATGTCTCGGGAATGGCTTGGAGAATCAAGTTGAAACCTCCAGGTAGTTTGTGAGGGATTAAAGGATCTCAAGTTTTAATATGGGGGAGAGGTAGGTCAAAAGTTACTATGTGCATGCAGATCGAAATAGCATTATGTGTAATATCGGCAACGGATAGGAGGAATAAAACTGAAACTTTCAGGATAATATTGAAGAGAGGGGGGAAGGTTAGACAGGAGGTCTTAAAATCTTGGGTTGGGGGGAGTGAGAATGGTTTTTTTTCTGATTCATGAAAGCCGTTTTAGTTGTAAGATAGCACATATGCAATATTTCTAGAACTGCTTGGGATATTAAGTTCAAACTTCTAAGGAGTGTTAGCAGGGTCAGGTAGGTCTCAGGTCTTAATTTGGGGCGAGGAGGCTATAAACCATTTAGTCCAATCTACTCAAATATTTTAAAGTATATGGCCTTCTGAAGAACCCATACTCTATTTACGATTAAGTAGCAAGGTATCAAAAGACTGTATTTGCTGCCAAGTCATCAAAACAGCCTATCTGCGATGTCCTGAGAAGTGCTTTGGGGGTGACTCTGAACGTTATTGGGAGTCTTGTGGGAGGGAATTGGGGTAGCAGATCAAATTTAAAACGAACGGAATTTGCCAAAGGCCGGAGTAGGACTATTGCTCCCTAAACCTTCTAAAGGCTGTAGTGTCATTTGCCATTTACAGAAAACAAAGTGTATTTTAAACATTTTTTCTTTAATAAGTATAAGAAATTACAAAAAATTGCTAAAATTTCCAGAAATTAATATCATTGCATATTAAGCAATCAAATTAATCTCATTAGTTCTTTCCAGTCATCTTGATTATTCTGGTGATTTTATTTTTCGTCTATCTTTTGAAAAATAAAAATCCTACTGTTTAAAATACTTATTGTTATCAGTAAAACCGAAATGAAACTTAAGGCGTTTGAAGGGTTAGAGAGCAAGGGGAGAGTAGCACCATATCTAATCGCAAACCTTGATTAGCCTTGCTGTTTTATTTTCTTCTTGTTTTTGTAGTTGTTTTGTTTAAGCTATAACAAATAAAAAACACACATCTCAAAATACAAATCGTTTTACGTAAAGAAGAAATGAAGCTATAGCCTTTAGAAGGTCTGTGGAACAGCAATCCAACTCTTGTTTGTGGTAAGCTCTTTTCATTCTAAGCTTAACTTGATTATTTATTTTGATTTCTGTTCATTTTAGAATGTATTTGTTTAACTGTAGCAGTATTTGTTATCTTTATGTTTACTGTGATTATTTATTTCAATTTATGTTCATTTTTGGTTTCATTTAATCATCAATGGAGATGTCTATTCGTTTAAAGTTATAGTCATTTTGGAATTTTTTTCTATTAATCTCTGGTTTTAACATGGCTCTTTACATTCCTCCAAAATTTCGTCTAAAAGGTCTTTTAAAAATTAATATAAAAATAGACACTTTCCTTTTGCAGTAGTAGATATCTACCAATTTATAAAACAATATGACACACAATTATGTGTCACATTGAAAAATGCCTAATACGGTGCAAATTGTAGGGTATTGTAAGATTTCAGATACACGTAAGACTATTTGTTTCAATATAACGGCGGTAGTAACAAAAACAGGAATGCATGGAGAAATTTAATTGAGGGGAGGAGGATAAAATAAAGCAGAAAATCCGCTAAGACAAAGAATTGTAATATACTTTCGAGAATATTAAGATTTTAGAAGAGAGCCAAGCCAGAAACCCCCCCCTAAACTTTTTAAAAGCCGAGAATTGAGTCTTGGCAACCCACCCCCAAAAAAACAAACACTATCAAAGAAAGAAATAAATATTTTTGGATCGTCAGTTTTTAATGATGAGTCGAATTTTTAATAATGCGAATTCTTATAATGCGAATTTTAACAATTTTTGAAATTTTAATAATGCGAATTTTTAAGCATTGTGTTTGTACCTTTCCCATAGGAAAGTTATTGTAATTAGTATAATACGTCTTTAATTAAAATGGCTTAAGGGAAAAGGTGGTTTTAGGTAGTTCAGGTCACTGATGTGTCTTCTTTTTTCTACCATGGCTAGCAGGCTACTGCAACATCATAGAGGGATCATTTAAAAGCTACTGTTCATATATACGTTCTTTTTATTAAGTTTTCTCAATGACACTATCTCTACATGCCATATGACAACCAAAATGGCACTTGTTGGTGCCATTTCTCAATTATACAGGCTGGGAAGCATAAAAAAGAGTACTATTATAAATTTCAAGGTCAAAACGCTAGACTTGAAATCCTTTGTCCGTGAAGACGGAGTTTGGAATCCTGATGTATTTGGTTTGGAACGGGGGTCAGTGGCGTGACTCTGTAAGCTCACCAGAGTTTATCCACTCTAAATGGGTACCCGATGGGGAAGGTAAACAGGAAGATTGTGAAAAAGCACGGGATACCCCTTCTCCCAATTGCATTTCCTAGATAAGGCCTACGGAACAGAGATGCACACCGATAATAGAGATTATTAAAGTCCAGTGCCGTATTCTTTACCTACTACCTTATAGGAGTTTCTATACTTCATTTTTGGATTTTGCTAAAGGTTCCAGGGATACCTTTGATCCTTTTGATGAAAAAGCAGAGGAAGAACTACCTGATGTTGATTACGAGAGAAAAAATTCCTCAACGAAGAATCAATTTTGAGGTTGTTTCTAAACAACCTCATAATTAAATAAAAAAAACAAGTTTTTTAAACTGAAAGTAAGGAGAGACATTAAAACTCAACAGAAATTTATCCGTATGTGAAAGGGGCTGTTCCCTCCTCAACGCCCAGCTCTTTCGCTAAAGTTTAACTCTTTCTCTCAAATCTACTTTTTAAAACAGTTAAAAACAGTTAAAAACGCCCAGCTCTTTACGCTAAGGTTTAACTCTTTCTCTCAAATCTACTTTTTAAAACAGTTAAAAACTTTAGCGTAAAGAGCGGGGCGTCGAGGAGGGAAAAACCCCTTTCATATACAGATTAATTTCTGTTCATTTTGAGTTTTAACTTCGCTTCTTACTTTCAGTTAAAAAACTTGTTTTTTTATATATTTAATTTCTGAACGTTTTTGAATTAATACAGGTTTTGATTTTGGCTCTCAACATAAATACTTAAAACTAAATTTGCCTATTATTTTTATTTTTTTGGCTAAATGGCTTTCTCTTAGTTTTGATCGGACGATTTTGAGAAAAAAGAGGTAGGGGAGGAGGCCTAGTTGCCCTTCAATCTGTTGGCTACTTAAAAAGGCAACTAGAACTTTTAAATTCTTACGAACATTTTTATTAGTAAAAAATATGAGTAATTTACGAACTAGCTTACGTAACGAACTTCTATAGTCGTATATTTTCATTACGTATATGAGGGGGTTTGCCGCCTACTCTTTGATACCTTGCTCTTTACACCAAAGCTTAAGGTTGAAATTACTAAAAATACTTTAGTGTAAAGAGCAGTTATTTAGGAGGAGATGACCCCCTCATTTGCGTAATAATTTCTGTTTGTCTTGTTTTAATGCTGCTCCTTACTTTTAGTTGAAAAAACGTTTTCATTTTTATTTTTTCATTGTTTTTTTGTTTTAAATAATGCTAGAAAATCCTGCGCCACCTTCATGGAAATTATCTTCCCCTATGACAAATTCCTCCATGGAAAGATCCTCCCACGTAAACTCCTCCGCTCAATCCCCTCCCCAACCAAGACAACAATTCCACTGAAAATTTCTGTACACTTCCCAGTAACCATTACTATATATAAATACTGTTCAAAGCTTGTAACTTGCAGCCCCTCCCCCGGGGACTGTGAGGGAGTAAGCCGTCCCCAAAGACATAGTTCTGGGACATTCTAGGACCACTGAGTCGATACGATCACCCCTTGGAAAAAGAAAAGAAAGAAAAATAAAACAACAAAAACAAACAAATAAACACGCACCCGTAATCGGTCTTCTGGCAAAAAAAAAACCAACAAAATTCCACAGTTTTGTGGACAGGAACTTGAAAATTCTACAGTAAGGTTCTCTGATACGCTGAATGCGATTGTGACTTTCGTTAAGATTCTATGATTTTAGGGGGTGTTTCCCCCTATTTTCCAAAATAAGGCAAATTTTCTCAGGCTCGTAACTTTTGATAAGTAAGACTAAATTTAATTAAGCTTATATAGCCTATTTAAATTCAGAATAAAAGTACGATTCTTTTGATGGATCTATTAGCATCAAAATTCCATTTTTAGAGCTTCGTTTGCTATAGAGCCGGATCGCTCCTTACTACAGTTCGTTACCACGAACTGTTTGATGGTTGTAAATTGCTTTTGAGAAAGCTTTTTTTTATCTGAAAAGACACAAAATGAATTTAGAGCAAGGGTGACTCAAGATGAATGAAGTTCTCGCAGCCTCATGCGCATAGAAAGTGAAAAATTACGCAGTTTATCTTTTGATAATCTCATCACTGACTATCTCCAGACTAATTTGGGAGTGTTGCAGTAATTGATAAGTCTTGTGAATATCAACCAGCAAGTAATTTCGCAAATGCAAAATTATCATAAATTTTAACTCCTGCGTTCTATTCAAAATATTTATGGCTTGTTTTCTTGTTTTGCCTTCTCGGTAGTATTAATATGCAGCTTGTGTAATGCAGAAATTATTCCATCATTTCTATAAAGTGTCTTTTTTCAGTCATTGAATGTCCTTCCGGTCTAGTCTTTGGAACTTCTTTGAAGAATAGCAACAGTACTGCTCATTCATGTTTGGATGATGAAAGAAAATGGTATATACCTAGAACAATTCCAAAAAAGTTTACTGCCTCTACAGTCAACTGCGGCACTACCAACAGGATATGAGGAATGACTATCACATGAAACATACATACCATACATGTTAATCTTCATTATCATTTTCTGCTTACCTATGTATGTGACAGACACATTGGAATTAGTATCTATGATTACCTTGATCTTTACTAAAATCTATTTTACATTCATTTCTAAGGTGTTTGTGCACCCTATTATCATACTCAAACTGCAACGACGTAGGGTAATCCACGATTAACCAGATACCAGGGGGCTGCTGGATCCAACTAGCGTACGAAGCAAAAGTACTCATTCAAAGCCTCTAGACCTAGGCTATTACGAAGAATTCTATCTAATGACCTTCACCAGAAGATGGACCTCTCAGCTATATACTAAACCCATAATTCAGGAGATCAACTTAATATTAGATTTTAGTTTGTTCGGTTTCCCTCGGCTACAACTAACTGAATTTCTAGCAGACCATGATTTCAGAGAGCCACCGTCTCAACCAGCACCGAGGTTTGACAAATCCGCCACTATAGCTAGGCCAAGACAAATTGGGTGGCAGCAAGCTGAAAGTAAGCATCGGAAAAATCTAGGCAACCGACATTTGCTGTCAAAATTTATTTGACTTTGTATAATCATAATTACTGGCATAATTACTTATTTGGTTGTCACTAATGCAAACCCAAGGCATAATAGCGCTTTGTTCTTTGAAAAGACGAGCTAAACAAAATTTGGTGACGTTCCAGACGGGCGGCATTGGGACAAATCATGGTGCAGTATATTTAGATATTTTTGACAACTGCACACTTGGACACTTTTTTGGGGGTCCCCAAGAAAGCAGCAAATTTAAGCTATAGTTTGGGTAGATAATTTCTAAGATCAAACTGCCTTTCCATGACGATAAATAAAAGTTCAAATAGGGATAAAATCCTTTTAATAAACAGTGATAAATTTCACTAAAAAATACTAACAATTATGGTAACATATGCAGTTACTGTTACCACTGATGATGGCCACTGCATATATGACAGAAATATAGTATTTTTTGTGAAATTTATCACTGTCTATTAAAAGGACTTTTATCCCTATTTGAACTTTTATTTATCGTTACTTTATTATTCATTGTGATTTCTTTGCATTTTAAAATTTCACTCTTTTTTATAATTTTGTAAAAAAAAAATACTAGATATTGCAGTCACATAGGCAGTGGCCGTCATCAGTCATACAAGGCCGCCATACTATGTAGTCTTGACGTAGTGATGCCGGTCACTGCATATGTGACCGAAATATCTTTTGTAAAATTTATCACTTTTTTGTAAAATCCTTTTTTAATAAAAGGATTTTATCCCTATTTGAACTTTTTCTTATAGTTGGGTATTATATATATATATATATATATATATATATATATATATATATATATATATATATATATATATATATATATATATATATATATATATATATATATATATACATATATATATATATATATATATATATATATATATATATGTATATATACATATATATATATATATATATATATATTGAACCATAAATACCTATTTCATTTGCTTTATTCGTCACGAGATCTTACTGCTGTAAAACTAATTAAAGCACTTTTCTTTCAGGTTACTCATATATATATATATATATATATATATATATATATATATATATATATATATATATATATATATATATATATATATATATATATATATATATATATATATATATATATATATATATATATATATATATATATATATATATATATATATATATATATATATATATATATATATATATATATATATATATATATATATGTATATCCTACACTGGGTGGGACAAAACATAAACTGGTTATTTAACTTCTTTTTGTGTTTTTTATAATATAGTTAAGAGCAGCTATTGCTTAGATCTTCACATTTTGAACCTAAAAAGCTACTGATAGCACATAAATACCTATTTCATTTGCTTTATTCGTCACGAGATCTTACTGCTGTAAAACTAATTAAAGCACTTTTCTTTCAGGTTACTCATCTATTAACTAGACATTAATGGCTTTAAGCATACCCGTTGAGTTTTAGATCCTTCAGGGAGTACGGGGCCTACCCCTGGTGCCAAGAAATTGGCACCAAAGATGCCGATGTTCAAGGTAAAAGGCGTTTTCTTACACTTCCAAGTACAACCATAAGTTTGGTGGCAGGCTTCACTCTTCCCGGGATTCACCTGGGTGGAGGCTCCTTCTGGCTCCTCCTACCTTACAGGCATGCCTATTAGCTTTGCTTTGCTGATTGTATGAACGTACCTACTGTAAAATAAAAGTAGAGTAAATACGTCTAGATGTTTGCTATACAGCGGAGATCCTTTGAAAGCCATGAGAACCAAATCTAATTTATTATTACTTACCGACAGTGCCCATCATCTGTTACAGATGTTTTATAACGACTTGATTGTAGCTTGTTACCATCTTTATACCAAACTACACGAGGAAGTGGGAATCCAGACATTCTGACAGAGAGAACTAGCTCGTTCTCAGATCCAACGTAGTTTTCTAAAAAGAATGCAATAAAAGGAGTATATATATATATATATATATATATATATATATATATATATATATATATATATATATATATATATATATATATATATAAAATGTTAATACATTTTTCGATATGTAAAAGGGGAGGTAAATTCTGAGCAGATTTGTACAAAACAAAGAAATGATACAGAAAAGTGCAGCTTTTTTGTGGCTAAATATTGGTTAGATTTGGCATGACGGATATTTTAGATATGTTAAATTTAACTGAAACCCGCAGGAGAAGAGTCGTTTAGAGCAGTGAAATTCCAGAAAAGAGAAACGGTAGAAAAAAGCTGTGAGACCCAAGTATCCAAGTAGAAAGTCAATCAACAAATAAAAAAACGACGATCTTAAGTTGCTGCTGTCCTTTTATGATGAACAGCTCCCTTCTCACTCCAGGAGCCCTGAAAACAACATTTTGTTAGTGAATTTAG
Organism: Artemia franciscana; assembly: GCF_032884065.1. Lineage (NCBI taxonomy): Eukaryota > Metazoa > Arthropoda > Branchiopoda > Anostraca > Artemiidae > Artemia > Artemia franciscana. The sequence continues at coordinate 25,313,835 of NC_088868.1, read as the reverse complement.
CGACTGATGAAACAGAGTCGCTTGACACTAAAAGGAAAGCCTAAAAGTCAAAACTTGAATGGAAAACCTAGGTGCTAAAAGTCAGACCAATAATTTTTTTCTGTACTTCTTGGCTTTTAGCACCTTGTTCTTCTCTGTTTAGCAGTTTTTTTTTGCTTTTTTTTAATAAAAAGTTGAAAGCTAGTAAACTAAACATTATGGAATGGTTCTTACTGTTTCTGTGAAATCTGATTACCCTTCAAGATATTTGCTCAAAATCCCGGAAAACTGTAAGCAAAAGGCAAATTACAATTTCCCAACTTGAAAATAGAGGTGAAGGTTGCTTATAAATTCTGTTTAAATCTGCTTCGGATAATTCTCCAATCTGCCTTCTGATAGGGATGTATAACTCCTTTTTTTGAACCCCCGAACCATGGTCATTGGGCTTAGTGATTCCTACACCACTGACCATATCTAATTGTAAGCCATTATAACTAATTGAGAATATTTGAGATATCACTTCTGCTTAATGATTATCCGTGATTCACAACACTATATAAACTTTTGTTTTTTATTTGGCCTAATAGCTTCAAACTGCAACTACCCTGATCTTTTATTTTAAAATTATTCTTTTTTTCATTCAGGAAGGTGATGTTACCTTGAATGCCTGAAATGAATGTTGGCGGTGAAGGATCGGCGTCTTGCCGTTCTCTGACCCGGAGATCTGCCGTGCTTGATGTTCTTCCATGAATGTTCTTTGCGACGCAAGTATATTCTCCAGAATCTTCACGGAGCAAGCTTTTAACCTCTAGTGCTACAACGCCAGTTGGGTCAAGCTTAGACTCATATTTTATCCCATCTGATTGAATTGGAAACCCATTTTTCATCCTGTAATAGAAGTAGCGCTAAGAAAAAACACATAAACATTTCTATTTTAAATGAAATTTCTAAATTGTAAAAAACAAGCATTCATCCAATTTCAAGTTTCTGTATTGGCTCATAAAATATGTAGCCTCAGTCTTAAGTTTATCTTAGATATAACAAAAATCACCACAAAGACAATGGCAGCTCATTCACATGGGAGGAGGTACTTTAAACCTCATTATTATTCGGAATATCTAGATTTTGGCAATTTCTTTGGTGGTTTCTTATATCTTCCATATTTGATATTTTACTAAAAGGCTTAATTTGTGTTTTTTTTAACGAAAATAGAACCTAAAAAGCCTAGCCGCCTCTCCCCTCTCCCAAGAAAAACCCTACTTAGTTAGCATAGAAAAGGTGAGGGGTATAATCCATCCCTGATTTTAAGAAACAGCTGGAAACTTTTGAAAGTGGTCATTTAAAACAGAGACAAATACAGGACATTACATACAACTTGGTTTAAAATAACACCAAAATTATCAATTATTCTGAAAAATATTCAGTTTAAACGAAAATCTTTGTAAAAACCTAAAATCACCTTCAGCAGCTTTTACGGCCTCCCTATACTTTATAATTTTGTCTGAATTAGGCTATTTAAATTTACAAGTAGGTTTAATATAGGAGAAGTAGGTTTAATACAGGTTTAATGTAGGGGAAATAGGAGAAGCAGGGATGAAAAAAAGCTGACAACATTGCTTAGGTATATTTGTGATTTGTTTACAAGTCAAATAAGGTAAGATATAAGCAACGCGAGCTCCCCTTTGTGTAATATCTACAACCATGACAGTTGAAACATTTTCACTAGAAGGAATATTCGCACAGCTCATATGAGAGTTAGCCTATATCAAAGTCAATATTATAAATGTATGTCAATATGCTTATAAATGAATGAACTTCTTGCAATCAATAAAACCTTCTCTAGCAAATAATTGCGAAACATATGTAAAGATTTATCAAGGGATATTCGAACAAAAACTACCACCATGAGTGATTTTTGTTTGAACGAGAATTTGAAATGCTGACATTAGTTTTTGGGGCCTAATGGGTATTTATAAGATAAGATTTTGGGTTAGTTTTATAGAGACAAAATTGCTTTTTTGGAAAACAGTTGTTGGAAAAGAATTAGATTGATTGCATGATGGTTATATGTTATTAACAACAATATTGACTTCAATGTGGAAGACCTTTCGCATAAGCTGTGGTTGTGTTTATATACCTACAAAAGAAAAGTTTGAAGTCTCACTGCTATGTTTTAGCAGCTAAAAACCGTTAAGCTCTCATTTCTTACAGCCCAAGTTGAATAACCCTTAACTTATTTCAAGTAATATCTATGAATGTTCTATGAATTTATGAATGTTCTTTCTAAGGTACTTTCGGTAATAAAGGAAGTTTTTCAATATTGAAAAGCTGATCAATAAATACTGATTCTACAACTAGAAATCAATAAACACTGAATTTATATTATGATTACATTCTAGACTTTCATTTCTGTTATGGACTCAAGTCTGTTCAATAGGCGGTCTACAAAACTGTCTACACTGGTAAGTTCTTCTGCTTCACTGGTAAGATCATTGACTGCTTCTTAAAATACGAAAAATTGTTGTCTGTGGTGATTAATTAAAAAAAAAACTCTCCAAAACAGGAGTTTCTCAAAGAAAAGTAAAGGCCATATTAAACTTGTGATGAGAAGAAATAGAAACCTACAATAACTCAAATTCAAAACGACCAGAAATTACTACTAAAAAATAAATGAAAAACATTACGAACGGAAATTTAATAAACAATCATAACAAAGAAAACATACGACAAGTACTAACATAAATGAATAAATAAGTCAAAAACACGAGTAAAGCTTTAATTTAAATATGCAAATAAAGCTTAAAACGAACGAAAAAATTTTGCTATTGAAGTATAAATTAAACTCAAAACGAACAGAAATTAAATAAATAATCATAACAAACAAACATACAATAGGCATAACATAAACGAGTCTTCTACTAATATATTAATTGAAATATAATTCGTTTTTAGTAAAGTGCCAATGACGCAGTAGGTTTCGGACTTAAACAGTGAGAGGAGGAAACATCCAAACTTTTGTTTGTAGTTGTTTTTGTTCTTTTCATTTTATTTATTTATATTACTACATATTGTATGTTTCTTTGCTAGGATTGTTTATTTCATTTCTGTTTGTTTTGGGTTTTATTTATTCTTAAGTAGTAATTTCTGCTCGTTATGAGTTTGAGTTATTGCAGATTTCTATTTCTTCTGATCTTAAGTTTAACATGGCCGTTTCTTTTCTTTAAAAACTTCTTTTTTGGAAAGTTTTTTTTTTATTAATTTTGTTCCTCTTTGATTGCCAAAGTTCCAGGTTTTTCAAAATTCCTTATTTCACAAAAAGTTTTGTTCCAAAATAAATTCCAAAATAAAACTATATATTTCTAGAAACAGTCTTGCTAAGCTCATCAGCTCAAGATTTATTTCACTGCAATTTTCATTTTATTTTCAATATTGTAACAAGTACAAAAGAAAATATTTGTAATAAAATCCGTTTTAGTAAAGCGTAAAATACGCAGTAGACTTTATGCTTTTACTGTTATGGAAACGAGAAGTAGCCAAACTCTTGTTTGTAGTGAAAACTATAGGTGTCTTGAAACATCTTGGAAAGAGCTGATGAAATTAAACTGAATTCCCATGATTTTTGGAATAATATATCGTTAATAATTTATAAGTTTTTGTGTGTGTGGGAGGGAGGGGCTCTGGCCATGGAAGGACGGCCAAGGATCGGCTCCCATGATCTTTGGAATGAAATATCGTTAATAAGTTGTTTTTTGGGGAAGGGACTGGGGCATGGAGGGAGGGCTAAGAGTCAGCTCCCATGACTTTTGGAATAAAATATCGCTAACAAATTTTTTTCGGGGGGATCGAGGTTAGACCATGGAGTGAGGACCAGGGAATAGCTCCCATGACTTATAATTGATAAGTTTTTTCGAGGGGGAGGGGGTCGGGACATGGATGGCGGGGGTTAGCTCTCATAAGTTTTGGAATAATATATCGTTCATAAGCTGTTTCTTTCTTTGGGGGAGGGGATCATTTCATGGAGGGCCAGGGGTGAGTTCCCATAATTTTTGGAATAAAATTTCGTTTAAAATTTCGTTAATTTTCAGGCCATGGAGGGAGGACCAGGGGTCCTCCAACACCCACCGTGATTTTGGAATAATTAATGGTTAATAAGCATTTTTTGAAGAGGGCAAGTCAGGCCATGGAGATAGGGCCAGGGATGCAGCTCCCGTATTTTTGGAACAAATCATCGTTAATAATTTTTTTTTTGGGGGGGGATGGTCGGTTCATGGAGGGAGTCAGCTTCAATAAGTTTGGAATAAAATACCATTAATAAGATTTTTTAAAGGGGGTGGGGGTCAGATTTACCTGATCTTTGGATTATTTTAAAAACCCTCACATAAAAATCTTGCATGTCCCCAGGGTAAACTTAAAACACTTGCCCTCGGGTTCTTTGGGGTTTCATCAATCCTAGAATATTTTTAATATGATTTCGAACTTATTTTAACAAATGGCTATCTAAAGATTTGATTGGATTGATTTGGGGACAAGAGGGCAGGGGGGGGGGCTAGTTACCCTCCAGTCCCTTTTTACTCTTAAAAAGAGAACTAAACATTTTAATGTCGAATCAAATGAGCCCCATCTGAAGTTTATACGACCACCACCTCCAAAAAACCTTAGTTGTCCCGGGGCATAATTTACAGCACTTGCCCAATCACAGATGCCTTCCAATCACATTTGATTCTTAAGAAAGGAGCTAAAACTATCAATTTCCAGCTAAATGAGTCCCCTCTAAACTTTATGCGAGTATCCCTTCCATAGGAACCATATATACCCCCAGGGAATTACTTATAACGCCTGCCCTCGGGCTGTGGGGGTTGTGTCTACTTCGGAGGTTTTGTCATCTGATATTTGAACTATTTTCAAAAAATCCTTATCTCATATTTTATTGGATATATTTGGGGAAAAAAGGGCGTGGGGTGATAGTTAACCTCCGATCACTTTTGACCTTTAAAAAGGACACTAGAACTTTTGATTTCTAATAGAATGAACCCTCCTCACCCCATAAAGTTTATACGACCACCCCTTCTATATGAAGTGCCTCTGGGAAAAAAATAATAACAATAAACATTGGAACTTATGGCCTTTACTATAGGCAACGCTATAGTGTTGCCTCTGATTTCTTGTCTGCTGGAAACTATTGTGCAGCAAATACTTTCCTTTACCAAGACCATTGACACAACATCGATACATAGATAGTACTACAAATCCAGATTGATAAAAGAAACATACGATAGATCATGAAAATTCAGAGGAAAATTAAAGAAAATTACAACTACATGGGAGCAGGAAAAGAGTGAAGCTTTGAATAGATTCGGGTGGAGAAGCTTGCGCGACTAGATTGACCTGAGGTGGCTTGACACTCCAGTGATTTGTCAGTAGTTAAGGTAGTAAATAAAAATTCCTCGAATGAATCTTTATCCACACGTTGTATTCACAGAGGAATGTTTACCTCACGGAGAGTCAGGGAGACTGGCCAAAATTAGAGACATCTGTTTCAGCACCTGAAGCTCAAAGACTAACTAGCATAATTTTACTTACTTTTGCATATAAGAAAATCCCTTTAATGGACTACTCACAGTATTTTACACAATTTTTTTTTGCTATTTCAACCCTTGAAAAAATTGTTCCTTTTAAAATCTAAAACACAAAATTTTTCTCCTTGAATTTAGAAGTGTGTGCCCATGGAAGAGAATACAAGCATGGAAAGTCCAAATGTTTTTTATTAAGTTCCTTTGAGCTGCTTTCCACTTTTTTCAAAATTTGTAAAAAAAAATTCCTCTTTTTTCGCTATGTCAACCCTTGGAAAAAACCTTTCCTATTAAAATCTAAAACAAAAGAATTTTCGATGTGAATTTAAAAGTCTGTACACATTCAAGACAATACAAGCAGAGACAGTCCACATGTACTTTATTATGTTCCTTTGAGTTGCTTTCCGCTTTTTTTCAAACTATGTAAAAAAAAAATAATTAAAGAAAGGCTACCATTCAATTGTTGGCTCAGGACTTCCAATGACACAACAGGTCATTTTTATTCTTGACCCTTTACAGCCTTCTAAATCCTTGAGCTTCATGGTAAAATTTGGTTTCTTCTTGGGATCTCTATGTTTCTCCTAAAAAGCAGAGGTCAGTAAGAAAATGCTATAGCATTATTACTTTTTTTTAATTTTTGGCAATTGATAAATATGCGTCTAACGACCTATAACTAAAAAAAAAACAATCCAATTGATTGGTTTTCATGTTACCGAAAGATACCTCTTGTTGCTCCTCTACTTTTAAGCCTTCATTTATTTTGCTAAATGTTTGTTTTATTTAGGACACTCAAATAACCTGTATAGTACAAACATAGGAGTTTCACTCGTCCATTTGAAACCTTGTTTTCCTATATCCTTTGCTATGTTCGTTAGTGCAAAGTCCATCCTATCTATAAATAGGAATAGGACACAACACTGCTTAACTCCTGATTCCACGTGGGACCAACTACTGTTCTCACTTACTTTACCTTAACAGTAGTGATGATATCCTTATACATAGCTCATAACTCTTTAATGTACTTATTTGGTAAAAAACACAAGGAAATGACCTTGACAAAAGCGCATTTATAAGCAGAATCAAATGACCGTTCATAATCTATAAAAGCAAGGATACTTTTATATCCGGGTTGCAGTGGTAGCTAGAAACCTAGTAAGAGATGATCACGTCCCTTAGTAAAAAATGCAATAACTCAAAACTCCTAAAAATAGAGTCAGATCAGAGCAAGAAGTACACTATTAGAACCGCCTTGTCCGAAACCTCTATATAGGAAACTTTACTGTCTCTTGGCTTGAACAACAAGGAAAATATATTGGCCTGAAAATCAAGAAAAGTAGCTGAAACCAAAATATTCTGCATATACAGCTTTTTTTTCTCTCTCTTTCTCCTCAGATAGCTCGGTACTGGAACATCGTAGAAAGCTTCTTAATTGCTCATTTTAAAGGAAATTGATGTGGCTAAAAACTTTTTGTGATCAAAAAATGAAATTTTAAAATATAATCAGCTTTTAAAGAAAAACTGTATTTTTCGTGTACAAGATTGATCAATGACGTCATGATTTTAGGTTTTAGCCAGGTTGTCTTTGAGTGTTCCATTTAAGAAAAAGCCATAGGCTTTATCCTATTTGCAATTTCACAGTGTTTGGTAAAAGACGATGAAAAATGCAATAGCGTTATAGGGTTTCCAGGTTGCAGCAGTAGCTAGCAGCCTAGTAAGAGACGACCACGTTCAATATATTAAAAAAGCGTTATATATCAGTTGTTAGTAGTATTTGTAGAAGATACAGTAGATGCAGTAGTCATAGTAATAGTGTATGTACCAAAGACTAACATGGTATATGGTGTTTCAACATATGTTCTTAACTGCCAAAGATTGTTGTTAGAAGCTCTTCGTATTAGGTCTTTGACATCTGTGACGCCATGATATGCGTCGATAACATATAGGGCTCCTCCCGTCATGTAATGAATATTTTATTCCCTTGTGATAAACTATTTTTACAATCCAGTCACAAGATATCGGCTATTTGATTCATGTACTGTACCCCTGTACATAAATTTATATCGAATTAAATATATTTTATCAAATATATCTAAATTCATCTACAGTTTACTGGATTAATCCGCAAATTATAGCCAACCAGTAGTGATGGCTACCACCTCCGGATTCGTTTCAAAGGACCAATACCCTATCTAATGGTGCAAAGCCCCAGTAAATAAAATCCAGTCGATAATTTTTTTATAATTTGATAACGCATAACTATTGGTCTATGAATCAGACTGAACATGTTAAACCTTACTGCCTTTCCAGTTACACATGACATTGAAATATGTAAGCAACGGGTAAAGCTTTTCAGTGTCTAAATTATAAGTTCTATATGTCGTTTGTACATCTTCGTTTCAGTTTTGTTGATATTATGAATTATACATTTTATTTTGGTGGACTGCTTAGAAACCCATCTGGCCACTAGCTTTCAAGTCTATTTTCATCATTAATAACTTGTGGTTCAATAGCTTATCCAATAAATTCTACAGAATTGAAAGTAAAAATATTCTATGATTCTCAAGAAGTTATTGACACTTGATCCTTCTAGCAAAAGAGTCGGCTTTGTACGTTCACACCCTCTCCCTTCATATCCTCGAGCCTTTGGCCATCACAAATATAGCTTGACGTCACCATCTCTTTCTCTGTGCTCTACACCCGCTACATTCGACAGATAAGGAGCTCAGGCCTTTCCTGAAAACATGCCATCACTGGCATCTTATCAAGAAATCAAGTTTCCAGCTTTTTTAAATTCTAATTTTAAGGATGTTTGTAACCCACTTTCTTACAGCCATTCAATCGCTAAGGGTGGCTTCCTTCTTGTTTTCCCCAATTAAAATTCATGGAATGAATCAGAAAACACATTCATGGAAAACTTAGCAAAAACAAAGAATTTATTAAATCATGGCTTTCCCAAATCAGAAAACACCCCCTGCGAGCAAAAAAAAAAGAAGAAAAAAAAATACAAGAAAAGAGTGGTAGTAGCTTGAAGTAATAATGTAGTAAAAGTAAAATGACGGAATCAAAATGAGAGAGCTAGAAATTTTACAAGTGTAACCAATTGATAAAACTTTGCTAAGAATTAACTATGATAAGTTTATGGTTGATTCTATTCTAATACATGCCAAATATTCAGGGTGTCTCGAGTCTCTTTTCATTTGGGGGGGGGGTAATTTATATGGGGGGGGGAGAGAATATATAAATTAATATTGAATTAAATATATTTTATTAAATATATCTAAATTCATCATTAGTGTTCTAGATTAATCCACAAATTATAGCCAACCAGTAGTGATGGATGCCACTTTTGGATTCATTTACTCTATCTGATGGTACAAAGCCCCAGTAAATAAAATCCAGGCGATAATTTTTTTTATAATTTGATAACGCATCAGACTGAACAAGTTAAACCTCACTGCCTATCCAATTACACAAGATGTTGAAATATATAAGCAACTGGTAAAGCTTTCAGTGTCTAAATTAAAAGTTCTATATGTCATTTGTACATCTTCATTTCAGTTTGTTTATATTATGAATTATACATTTTATTTTGGTGGACTGCTTAGAAACCCATCTGGCCACTAACTTTCAAGTACACTTTCATCATTAACAGCCTGAGGTTCAATAGCTTGTCCAACAAATTCTCCAAAATTTATAGTAAAAATATTCTATGGTTCTCGAGAAGTTTTTGACACTTCATCCTCCTAGCAAAAGAGTCGACTTTGTACGTTCACACCCTCTCCCTTCACATCCTCGAGCCTTTGGCCATTACAAATACAGCCTAACATCATCAACTCTTTCTCTCAGCTCTGCACTCACTGCAGTCAACAGATAAGGAGCTCAGGCTTCTTATCTTAACATGCCATCACTGGCGAGTATGAGTTATCGGTCGTTTTCGACAAAATAATATTATATTTTCTCAGCGCCGTTTTCTCGGTCGTTTTCGACAAAATAATACTACATTTTCTCAGTGCCAAAGTTATTTATAGTTAGGTTAGGTTGGGCTAGGACAAAAAGTCTCAAAAAAAGGCATCGAGTGGTATGTTCACTTTATTGGTAAGTCAGTTATATGAACTGTGATACGTTTACCAAAAAATGGATGGAGATGGTAGAATCACTGCAATATTAATGCTCTTTAAGATGCAAATTAACTCCAAGGATTCGAGATGTCGCCCCTCCAACCCATGCCCGGAAATGACGGGCTCATTTAACCCCTTTAAAGACATCCAGAACATAATTCTGGTCAACATGTATTGCGATAAAAAGAAATTTTATGTCTGAAAATATTGATAGTAACCCAGCATCTCCACTCACTATGGACTTATCAGGTAGTGGCAGGGTCTTAGGAATTGACGAGTCAGTTATCGCCATAGAAATACTCTCCCTGACAAAGGCTGTATTGACCCTAATATTATCATATCGCTTTTGCTTCTTGGACGCCGTAAACGGGTCTTTCAGAAATGGCACAATCAACTATTTCAGTGCTTCTTCCAGATCGTTGTGAATACGATGAACGTGTCCTTTAAAATAGTCTTTATTTGTTTTAGCGTCTCATTCACAACATTCAACGGTTATATGGTTGGGTCTGGTTACAGACACATTACGGTTCTTATTGGCACTTGACATTTCAAAGTAAATATCAGAAAAACAACCCTCCAAGCTAATTTCACAAAACCACGAGTATGTTACTTAGAAGAAATCTAACTATGCGCAGAATTCTACTTCGCCTTCCTTTTAAAATTCGTTTCAAACTGGGCGATTGACTGACAAAAATTTAGTCTAATAAAGATTTTTTTTCTTGTTTCCGAAGGTGCTGAACACATAACTTGGGTAAGATAAAGGCATGGTAACTCCAACTCGTAAGAAGCTTTGACAAGGGAGTGGAAAAACTTACAGAACAGATTAAATGGGAGAGGAAATAATAGTTATATGGAATGGTAAAAATTCCCATCAACTCAGAGTAAATTCGCTTTCGAAATATTTTTTTCAAATAAATCAAAAAGCACTTGATTTGACAAGTTGTTTGTCAGTCGAGTGAAAATCATTGGTACTTGTCTCTTAAACAGAACACACACAATAAGTGAAGCTAGGTTAATCCTAATAAAATATACCAAAACATGGTGATATTAAAATGCTTTAGAAACAAAATTATGGAAACTATGACAGAGAATTAAGCAAAGCAAGCCGCGCAGAACACTTCTGGTTGGATAGTCCCAAGCTCAGTATGATTAACATATTTGTTTCTTTTTAAAAAATATGGAGGAAAACAGACATCATGTAAAAGTCTTTTGTTCCATAGCCTAATGACTTCCATGAAAAATCTATTCCTTCATTGGTTGAGGTTTTTTTTTCGTAATATTGCATTTTGAATTCTCTGCCATTTTATCCATTCGTCTGCAATTCTCCGCTAACCTTATCAGTTGGATTTATGACTAAAAAACAAACTACACAGTTAAGTAATGAGTTTGAACCAGCTAAAATTCTAAAAGTACTAAACTAATATAATTCAATACGGGGATGGGCCTAATGCTCGAATTCTATAAGTTTGGTTACGAATAGGAGCCAAGAAAAAACTTGACAAATTTAGTGACAGACCAGGACCTGTAGAACAACCGGATTTTGGTTGTTTTTAAACTGCCTGCAACAATAAAATTTGCGAATGTTTAGTGAGTTGCACCAGGAGTCAATGAATTGAAATGAACATGTCAAATTACCCGATTTGCAAATGAGCGGAACTAGCACGATAGAACTTACAAATTCAACAATTTCTTTCTGTAGTAGTGAAAGGAAACCAAATAAACACCTTAAATCACCGAAATTACAAATAGGTGGAACTAGAGTAATAGAACTACCGAATACACCGAAATCGGTAACGTACAGAAGCCAAATGAGCTTGTCAATTTACCAAATTTGCAAATAAGTGGAACTACTACGATACAACTACCGAATTCAACGAATTCGATAACGAAGGTGAACCAAATGAACACATTAAATTACTGGATCTTCAAATAGATGGAACTAGTGTGGTAAAGCTACCAAATCCATATAAATTGGGTAGTGAATGGAAATGTTAAATCACGCTATATGAAAATAGACGGAAAAGAAATATTAGAAATGGGCATCGCCGTGATGCCTGCCCGTTTCTGCCGAAAATTTTGTCTCCGGCAAAAGTTTTACCTAATACCAAAAAGCAAGGGGGGAGGGACGTTGCACCTCTCCCAGTCCCTCTTGGGATGCCTCTGCAAGTATGAATGGGAATAAATTTTCGGTTAATACAGGATTTAAAACAAGAAACTTAAAGTAATAGAGGAAAGAATTGTTTCCGTTTTGACATTTGCCTAATATTTCATAATCTGATCATAAAAATATTTTGAAGAAGTCTCTAGACAAGACTTTTCTTAGAAAAATGCTATATGTAAAATATTATAAGTTTTCTTCGGCTTCCCCTTCGCTTCAGGAATACTTAAAACGCTAAAAAATATAAGGTTTTATATATTACGATGAAAATCAAGGAACTCTCGCTAGATTCCAAAGCTAGAGAATGTATTGTTGATTTTCTTTTAAATTGTGTCCGTGTTTAAGTAGTATTTATATAGGTATTCGTGTTTAATTAGTTGCTAGGCAGCAGTATTTTTCACTTTCTAATTTCTTTGCTGGAGTTTTATTTAAATGTTATGTAAATTCGGTTTTGATGTTTCTTATTTCTAATGTTGCATTTTTTGTTTGTGTATTATTTACTCCTCTGTGCATTACTCCTCTGTGCATTCTTAACATTTATATTGTGGTAAAAAAAAAATATATATATTACTAGTGTTGGAAAATATATATTGCTAGTCTTGGAACCTATTCTGTCAAAAACAAATAGAAAAAGAAACAAAAAATCTTCATTACTTCTTTTCATAATAGCATACATAATACTGGTTCTGGTAAGATTTAATGCCTCCATCTTAACTTATTTATTCGCATTACTCTTATTTTGCGTTTTAACATTTTTTTTTAACTACATTTGAATTTTTAATCTTTGTTTGTCATTTGTGTTTAGTATGTTTCTAATTGTTTATTTTGAGATTTATTTTAATTTATTTGACAAGAACATATATTTAGCTATAATATCGCATGCAAAAGGTCTTGGGAAAAAATATGATGGTATCCAGAAAAACTTCCGGATGTCGTTACTGTCATGTGTATGTAAAATAATATAGAAAAAAAAACAGAAAAAAAATAATAATTTACCATATTTTTGTTCCTCTGTCCAGATATTTTGTCTTTTATTACTAGTCACCACACTTATTTCTATAACCGTGACACTAGCACTTAAATTTGTGGTTGATAGCATGAGCACCATCTTAATGGTCCCAAAGTTTTGATTATTCAAGGGGCTCTTTGTCAAGATATTGTTTGTCTATGTCTATCGTGTATGTGCTAGAGAATAGAGGACTTTCTGTCAAAGCATTTCTAGCTCTGTAATTTTCTTCGCCAGCCCGAAAATGTCAAGGGATCATATATTGAGTTCTTATGTGTCACGGCCTATATACTTAAAAATTGTTTTAACAAAAAAAAAATTACCAATCTGCTATATACAAAGCGTAAGCCCATGTATATTTTGGGGCCTCAAATTTCAGCTTCTAATCAAGGTGTGTCGTCAAGGTATTCGTATTTTTTCTTCTTTTCTTGCAAATTAATCAGAATTATATAAAAAAGAAAAACTGGTGTTTCCTATTTCTTTCAAGGAATTGTACTTTCTTTATCATTGATGCTTCTGATTTAAGTAAAGAAGACACACCACTTCCATCGCTTTTATATTTCTTTCTAACTCTCTTCTGTTTTTCAATTGTGTCACTGGAAAGACTGCGCTGAAAAGCTAAAAAAAAGCAATAAATAGAGAAGTGCACGATAATTTAAACTTACCATAAATTTTGCTGTTTCATCTTTCGCTGTCCCAATCTTATTTCCTTTTTTATCGATTGCAATACTGTCAAACGGAATGTCTTCAACTTCACTTACAGTTTGGAGCCTCAATAACTGAAATTGGTCTACCGATAATTCGTCCACGCCTTCTAGGCTTTCAAAAGATCCTACAGGTTTTACGACACTTTTTTTGTCTGTGCTAGAAAATGGGACTACTAGGGGCTCTGCACAAGTTAAACTTACAAGACTTGATGTGTTGGCTTCAGATTCAGTCTTAATTTCTTTTCTTGTGTTTTCTTTACGTGGTGGAGACGGTCTTGCTGGAGATTTTGTTTTGAATCTGACTTCATTTTCTGCCTTGTTTGTAGCTAGTGAAGATTCGGCTTTTTCATACTTCATATTTTTGCTTTCAACATAATCGATTTTATTAGAACCACTTTCTACACTCTTCTTAGGTCTTTTTTTTACAATCTCTTTTGGTTTCACGTGCTTTGATGGACTTGTTGCATCTCGTGTCTTTAATGACAATGATAATTCACTCGACTCTTGTTCATCTTCGCTTTTGTGCTTAAGGCTGGTTCGCAATGAGCCCCTTTTAATTCCGTGTTTCTCCAGATCTTCTGATGAACCCGAGGAAACTAAGTCTGCATATCGTTTTTGCTCAACGACTAGGTCGTCTCCGTTCGCTGATAACCTTCGAAGACTATTTGTTCTGGCAATCTTGTTACCATTTTGGTTATCAGATTCTTTACTTGTAGCCCTCGAGCTCCTATCTTTGATAGAACTTGACCTTGACGAAGAATTTCTCTTTGATTCTTCTTGGACAACAGATTCTATTCGCTCTATTTGGCCAAGTTGTAATTCAGAGCTCGTTCCGTCTTCACTGGTAATTGAGCCTTTCTGTGAAGGGTCCTCACGCAAAATACTTGTTTTTTCGTATTTTCTTGTTTTTCCGTCGGATTCTTTTCCATATTTCCCTTTCTGTATTCGCGTATTCGGTTCTTTCTCCTCATTATTTCGGCTTTTTTCTGTTTCCATATTTACATTACTTTCAGAAGATTTTGTACATTGTAGTTTGTCAATCTGTTTTTCAATCTTTCGGTCTTGAATATTCTGTTCTTTATTACCACCCTCCCTTTCTTCAGGTCTTTGTAACTCCTCTTCAGTCTTTCTCTGTTCTTCCAGTTTATTTCGGCATTCCTCTTCCTGCCTTTTACACTCTTCTTGTTTTTTCCTGTCTTCTTCACTTTTATTTTTCCTTCCCTCCTTTTCAATTCTCAGGTTTTCTTCCAGGTTTTTTCTGGTTTCTTCTAATTTCTCCTGCTGTTCCTTTTCTTTTCTCTTGAACTCTTCTTGTTTTTTGTTCTCTTCTTCTAATTTATTTTTCTGCTCGTTTTCTTGTCTTTTCAACTCTTCTTGTTTCTTCTTTTCTTCTTCCAATATGCTGTGCTGTACCTTTTCTTTTCTTTTCAACTCTTCTGGTTTTTTATTTTCCTCTTCTAATTTCTTTTTTCGTTTCTCATCCTGCTTTATCAATTCTTCTTGCCGTTTTTTATCTTCTTCTGCATTCTTCTTTCGTTCCTCTTCTTGTCTTTTCAACTCTTCTTGTTTCTTCTTTTCTTCTTCCAATATGCTTTGCTGTACCTTTTCTTTTCTTTTCAACTCTTCTTGTTTTTTATTTTCCTCTTCTAATTTCTTTTTTCGTTTCTCATCCTGCTTTGTCAATTCTTCTTCTCGTTTTTTATCTTCTTCTGCATTCTTCTGCCGTTCCTCTTCTTGTCTTTTCAACTCTTCTTGTTTTTTTCTTTCTTTTTCAATCTTTAGCTTCAGCTCCTGTTCCTGCACTTCCAACTCTTCATCGAGTTTTTTATAACCTTCTAATAATTTCATTTGCCATCCAACTTCTTTTCTTTCTAGCTCTTGTTCTTCTTTTTCCTTTTCTTCTTCCAATTGTTTTCTCTGATCTTCTTCATTTTTTTTTAATTCGTCCATCTCCTTCAATTCTTCTTGTTCGTTCCTATTTTTTTCTAAATTCGCCTGTGATTTCTCATCTTGCTTTTTCGACTCTTCTTGCTGCTTTTCCCTCTTTCCTTCAATATTTTTAAGAGGTCCCTCACTTTTACTTTCCGATTTGTCCTCTAATTGAAGTCTATCCTCTTCCAAGTTTTTTATGTGTTTCACTTTTGTTCTTCTTAGCTCTTCATCTTTTTCGTCTTGCGTTTTCCCTTCTAATTTCACACACACCTCCTCTTCTTCTTGTTTTGTCGCCCCCCTCCTTGTCTCATCTAATTTTCCAAGTCTTGTCTCTTCTTCTCTTTTCGGTTCATTTCCTTGTTGTTGTTTCCCCTCTTTTACTTTCTTCCGTTTTTTAACTCCTTCTGTGTTCTGTGGTTCTTCTAATTTTTGTCTTTCTTCATCTAGCTTTAAACATTGTGTCTTTTCCTGATTTTCATCCGGGTTCAAACAGCTTTCCATTCCTCTCATCTCCAATCTTTGGTCTTCCAACTCTGTTTTCTTTGCATCGTCAGTTGAACGATGTTCTTCTTTGCCTTTCTCCGTGCCGCCCTCTTTCAGTTCTGTTGCATCAACTCTTTTCTTACCCTCTCTTTGAGTTGGCTGGTTTTGTTCAACTTCTTCTCTCTCGAAATGTTCAGTTTTTACTTCTTCAAATTTCATTTGTTCTTCTTTTGGTTGCAGGTCATTTTCTTCATTGTTTCGATCATGTTCTTCTACTTGGCTACGTAATCTCTTTGATTGCACTCTCATTTCTTCTTCCATTAGCTCTTCCTGTAACATTGTGTACTCCTTTAGTTTTTTTTCCGCTAGATCTCTTGCCTCCCGAGCAATTATTTCTAACTTTTGTGTCTCAGCAGCTATTGCATTGGAAATTGAAACATACGTTTCCAACGAATCTTTATTCCTCTCTATGTCTTTCCCTAGCCTTTCTCTTTTTCTAGTAAGACTTTCAATGTTTCTAGTAAGACAATCTTTCTCCTGTGCTTCGTTCATTTCTAATTCAGTGGCAGACTTAAGTATTGACTTGCAATTTTGTATATTGTCTTTAACAGTTTCATACTCAGATTGAGCCACATTTACTTCCTTTTGCAGATCAGGCATAGTTTCTTGAAGAATTGAAAGCTTTTCATTAAGTTCACTTAATTCTCGTTTCGTTGTTTCATCAAATACTGTCCTACTTTTGTTGTTCTCTAACTCCTTAACCTGCTTATGGAATGACTCTTTATCTCTCTCAAGTCTTTCCTTTTGTGTACAGAGGTTTCTCTTTGAGTCTTTTAAACTCTGAATAGCATGACGGTTCGCAATTGCATTGCTCTTAAGGGTAGCTTTCTCTTTTTCCATCTGCTTCATTTTCTTCCTAGTATTTTCTACTTTACAACTTAGTGCCTCTGTTTCTGAAACTGAATCTTCTTCATTCAAACGAATTTCTTTTTGTGCTCCATACAATTCATTTTTAGCAGCATCAACTTCATTTTTGGCTTTTCTCAGCTCTGACTTTGCAGTTTGAAGTTCAGCCTCCAAAGATATGATTTTTGATCGAGATTGAGCTTTTGCACGTATTAATATTTCCCGACGTTCGTTTTCAGATAGTAATGGGCTTAAGGAAGGCACATATTCTTGGATAGTTTTTGTATTTTCTGCTTCTTGATTTTGGATTCGCATTGCTAGAGAGTCAGACGACATATTAATTTCTGTTGTAAAAGTTCGTTCTGGTCTATGTCTTAAATCTAATAAGTTATCTTCCATCTGAAAAGGTCTCGTAATTTTTTCGCGCTGCTCATAAGATTGGTCAACAATTGGAGAAGCTTGAAGCTCTTCCGACTGTTTTTCAAATAAATATACTTCATCTTTTATGGTATGAGCATCTAATTTATCTACCTTATCGCTGACAATTTTGAGTAGTGGAATATTATGAATTTCTCCACCAGAGGTACTAGGGCTACTTTCCTGGTAATAAGGACTAAGCGCACTTGGATCTGTGCTTTTTGTCACGTTAGATTTTTCCACAAACGTCTCTTTGACAAAAACTTCTTGAAGAGGTTCTGCTATTTCAATTTTATTTTCTTGCGGAGAAAATTTTTTTTTCTGAATTTCGACTGAATGACCTACCTTCTCTACACTATCAGAATCAGGTCCAGCTTCAAAGCTTTTGGAAAAGTCACAATGTTTAATTACCGTGTTCTCAGAAGATACCAATTGAGATACTAAAATAGAATTGTTGTCTTTTTTTTTAATTTCTAGTTCTTTTTGCTCTGGAACACTAATTTCTTGAATAGGTTCTATTGCATCACTTTTATTTCTTTGTTCTGAGAACTCAATTTTTTCTGTTTTAGTGCTCTGAAATAAGTCCCCTTCAAAATTTGACTTTTCGAATGAAGGAAAATCCATCGCATTGGCTTTTTTCGTTTGGTCGTTGTTCTCCAAGTAAGCAGTATCTATATTAACGTCCAGTCTATCTTCCCTGGGGCACAGTTTCTCGAAAGATAGGATTGGAGGAGTCAAAGCAAGATTAGGGTTTATTTCTTCAATCTTTTCGATTTCTCGTGGATCAGCAGACTTCATGATGTCTTCTGACCTTATTGAGTTTCCATCGGAACCTAGTTTTGATTCATCTTCATTTATTGGAGATTCAATATTAAGAGCATCACTTCTTTCAGAAATTTTTGAGACCTTTACCATATCAGATATGAGACTTATATCAGCAAGTGAATGCATTTCACTAAATTCACCTTCGGTTGTAGATCCATCGTCTCCAGAAAGTTGATCTTTGGCGGTATGAAACGGCTCATCAAATTCACTATTTTCAAATTCAATGCTTACATTACTGACGGGTGAAATCAAAATATTTTTTAAATCAGGTTCTGTCTTTTCCTTTTTTGAGCCATTAATATCTTTTATATCGGGGAAGGACTCTTCCAAAACAGGTTCAAATTGTAGCTTTGAGGAATTATTTGGAGATTCAATATATTTTTTATTTTCTCCCACACTTTCTACCATAAGCGTATCCTCGATTTTGCTCTGAGTTGGAATTATTTGAAGCCCAGGAATTTCAATACCAGCAATTAAGTTTTCAATATCTCTACTTGCAATCATTGCAGTAGCTGACGATGATTCACTTCCACTGCTGCACAGAGTTTCTTCTTTAATGTCACAGACTGTATCATTTGGATTTAGTTCACATGGAAAGGTAGCCTTGACATCTTTATCAAAGTTTCCGAAAATTAATAATTCTTGGGCCAACTGACCTTCTTCAGCAGTCCCATCATCAATCATTATATGCAAGTTGGGATTAATTATGCCCCCAGTGAAGGATTGATCCTTCGTTGGTTTTTGAGATTTGTCAATATCTAGTAATCTCAAAGAGGACTCTACATTCGCTCCAATGGTCATGTCCCCTTCCACAAGCGACTGCTCAATCGGTTCTTTGTTTTTTTCAATGGCCTTAGCTTGATTTGAAGAAGTGAAAGAAGCTTGTGAAGCATCTTCCACGACATTTTCTTCTGTAGAAGAGGGATCAGCAGCTACTTGAAAATAAGACCCATTTTCAGAAATTACACTAGGAATTTCGTGAGACAGATGCAATAAAAGCACAACATTTTGTTCTTCCAGAACATTTTCATTGTATTTGGATTTGCTGAAATCAATAGAAGGTTCATCTTTCGCAGGAAGATCTTCACATAACGACATTTTATTCAATTTTTCGGGATTGTCACAATCAAGAGACACACGTGGGGAATGGAGATCAGGTTTAGCTTTTTGAACCAAATCTGGTAAATGATCCATGATTTTATTCTTATTTTCTAACTGCTTTTCCTTAATCAATAAATCTTCTTCTAATGCTTCCTTATCAAGTTTCAAGGATGTCTTCAAGCCCTGAAAGTCATCTGCTTTAATTTTTAGTTCGGTGGATTCAATCTGCATTTCTTTTCCAAGAGGTTGGACCATTTCTTGCGTTTCTAACGCACTAATTATCGGCCCTCCTTTATACAGTTCTTTTTCTTCTTGAACAAAAGTTATGTTAAGTGGCTCAGGAGATTTAATAATCGCTGCTTCTTCTTCATGAGAAAGGGTACCAAGTTTTATTTCAGAAACAGTTATTTCTGTGGGCACTATAACATCTTGCTGAGTTGTACTTATGCTTCCAGGATTTTTGTCTAGGGTATTTGAATGTTTATCTGTTTGTAAAGCAATTTCTAAGGGTAATAATTCCTGTTGATTAGTACTAGCTGGGATGTTTTCCTGCGAAGAAATCAAGCTGAAACCTTCGTCAGGCACTAAATTGATACAAGATTCAAATTCATTTGTTGATTGCAGAATTTGAACCTCTTTTGTTATGTTTTGATCTTTTAGTGTGTTTTCTTTAACGATTTCGTCGGTAGATTTGTCTATGTTTTTAGATGACGTATTTCCTGTTCCTGAAAGACTTTCTCCTAAAATTTCGAACAGTGATGGTACAATTTTGAGTTTTTCTCCTTGTTCCTTGGGCGTTTCTTCCATGATTTGCAATGGAATTTTCAACTCTAATGCTTCCTGAAAGGTTGACTTTACACTCTTAGGATTGCCTGGTAACTTCTCACCCGCTTCAGAATTGAGATCTATTTCTAATGTTGTAGGGTCTATAATATTTAAAATTTCTGTTGTCATAAAAATATCAGTTGGGACATTTTTCGTACTATTGATCTGCCCAAGCTCTTCATCAGACATGTGAACCGTCTCACTCTCATTAGCAGTTGATGGAGGTCCACTTTTATTTGTATTTTCAGCAGGCAAGGGTATTTCATCTCTTGCAATAGATTTTGAAGGTTCTGCTCTGCCATCTATATACAACTGTTCTATTGTATCCAGGCGAAACAAATTAGAAGACTTCTCACTGTGTTCTGCACATTTTTCTGAACTTGTGGGTTTTTCTAAAATTGCTGACCAAATACTCTCCTGAGAAATTAGAGTTTCTTTTAAGGCATCCATTTTATTTGCTTCTTGATCAACATCTGAGTTAATCTCTTCAGTTGAAAAATAATTTTCAACCTGAATAAAGGGCTCTTCTGTAATAATTGCAACCTTTTCTATGAGATCCCGTTCTATGCTTTGGCACGTTTCAGATGCTTCCGTCAGGTTTACATCAGTGCAAATTTTTTCAAATTTATCATCTTCAGAGATTCTTTGCGAAGGAGAAGTATACTGAGGGATTTCAGAAGAAATGTGTTCCATCAACAGAGTAGAAGAGCTATTTAGTATCTCGTTGATTTTTGGCTTATCAATGTTATCATGCTGATTTTGAGCCTTAGGAGCAAGTTGCACCAGTCCTGAGGGTATTGATAAATTCGCTTCTCCACAAGACTTACCGGGCTCTTCAATGGATTCTACTGGACTAGAAACCATTCCAACTGCAGGAAAAAGGTTTTGCTTGATTATATCTTCACGTTCTTTTTCCAAGGTAGGTACTGATATTTCTGGGTCTTTATTTTCATTAATTTTAATTTCACTTGCTACTTCCAGGGGATCGTTTATAGTTAGATTTTCGCTTGTTTCTTCAATATTTTTTTGAAGATCACAAATCTGAGTATGTCCTATGCCTTCAATAGCACTTCGCTTATCTGTGTCTGCTGCTTGAAATACAGCTTCACTATTTAATTGAGAAACATCCTCATTAGCTTGACTATCACATTGATTGGGGTCAACGGTATAGGTTATAGATTGTAAGTCAGGCATAGTGTCAGTAAAGGTTTTTTGGATTTCGTCGCTTTCTGGCTTAAGAATTTCTTCAGATTTTAGACTTGACTGCACTTCATTAATTTTGGTTTGCTTTTCAGTTTCTTTTTCTTCAACAAGCAATTCTATACGCTTAAGACTTTTGATATCCTCAGAAGCTACTTTTAATGGTGGCTCTTGGTTGGAAATATCTGTAACTATTATTTTACTCTCATTAACTTCTAAAACTGTCTCAGGCTCTCCAAGTTCAATCAATCCAGATGCAATGGTCTTACTCTGGCATTTTAATAGATCATTATTGGTATGGAAGCAAGTTTTGGCGTATTCATCGCCTGATTTTTCTAACTGATCCTGATTGTTTAAAAGGACTTCATCTATTTTATCTCCCTTATCTGTAGCACCGTAAATATCCGAACTCGTTTGATTAACTTCAACTGCTTCAAGGTCTATGTTTAACTTTTCAGCAATTTCTATTTCAGTTGAACTTAGTATTCCAATTTTTATAGCACCTATTGAATCAGGCTGTATTAGTTCTTCAGTCTCTACCATAAATTTTGTCTTCTGATTATCTAGAGGCATTTCCGAACTTGAAACTTCTTCTATTAACGCACCAGAAACCGTAGGCAGTTGCTTATTTAAAGGTTTTTCTGTTGAAACATCATCAGACTTGGAAGTTTGAACACCATCTTTTAGGCTTTTTCTGTCTTCTCCTTCTCCGTCTTTAACAAGATGATTACCTGTATCAATGCCAATTACTGCTTCTCTTACTTCGTGTGTCAATTCAGGAATATTAGCAAGAGAGTCCTGTCTCCCACTGTAAGCAACTACTTTCCTTGCGACATTTTCGTTCTTTTCTTCAGCTAAAACAATATCCTGAACTTCATCTCTTTTCTCTTCAAGTATTATTGAGCTTTTTGGTAACAAAATTGATGCGTTTAAATCTATTTTGCTCATCTGTGTAAGAGCAATATCAACCACTGGTAGTTCTTCCAAATTTGCGTCTGTCCTTAGGTCTTCTTCGTCCACTTGTGGTTTCATTCTTTCAGACACGGCTTCCTCCAGATCAATTACTGTGGCATCGAATGTACACCTACCAGCAGTACTAGACTCTCGAACAAATCTTAAAGGAGGAAGCTCCACAACATATTGTCCTCCTAAAAAGAAATATTTGATATATTGGAGAACAGTTACGAATAAGAAAATCAAAACCAAACAATTTTAAATGTTTGCATTCTCAAAAAAATTTATAAGAGAGAGAAAAACATTCGTACTTTCCAGTGTGCTAATAGCTTTTGATGAACAACTTAAAATTAACAGATATTACATATTTAGAATCAGGATAAATAATATACTTTTTTGTTGCGTATATTTCAATCGAAACATAGGATTTTAGAGCTTCAGTTTCTATTGATAAAGGTTGGTTTTGCTTACAGTTTGTTACAAGAAATTGTTGAGCCAAAGCGCTATTAAATGTGAGGGATTCTATTTACTCCCTTTTTCAACCTCTGTTTTTTACATTCAGTTTATTTTTTTGTATAAAAATGTTTCAAAAGTGATCCATGAGAAAGCTCACTCCTCGAAATATCATTTAGAAAGGGGGAGTGGGGAGATCTGAAACATGAAAATTAATTATAGGTTCATCATTTCCACGGTTCTCAAGTCGAGTTCTATGAAACAATTTTTTTGTAGGAATGTCTACCGTTAACGCTCATAGGGGATCAGGGGGAAAGCCCCCTGGAAGCAAGAAGACATTTTAAATGTATACAAATATGGAAATGAGAAGTATTCTTATTAGAACTTCAATAAAAACAAATTTTCTCGGTAGTACTTTTCCTTGCCCCTCTCCTATTAAATTACCTGGCCACGTTCACGATGTACCTCTCCCACATCTCCATCCTTTATACCAGTAAGCATATAAATGCAATTCATTATATTGCATCAAAAAAAATGTCTGCAATAAAAGGGGAGTTATCACTCTGTAGCACCCCATAATATAGTCTTAGTTAATAAACAAATTATCGGGAATGAAGGGAAAATAAAGATTAACTTCTACCCACACCCTCCCCCTCCCGTATCTCATTGAAATTTAGGCATAAAAATGAGGAATATAGATATGGCAGAATAAATGACAATTAAGCATCGATCATTCATAACATCCTGGAAAGATTTACCTCTAATCCAAGAAGACTAATACTGCAGCTAATTGATGATTTGGCCAATAGAGAATTTGAAAGGTATGGCAGAATAGAATTTGTTTTGACATTGGACTTAGGCTACCTGGATACCCTACTAGTCCTTGAATACCTAAAGAGCTTAACCCTTTATGATCCTTCAGACTTCCATCTGGATCTCACAGTCTGTTAGAAATAAAAGGTGTTTACCCACAACTAACGGACAAAGTTCCTCTGCAAACATGTCTACCACTTTTTGCGCTTCTTCTTCTGTTAGATCTGGCGTTTCGTATAAAGAGAGGGAGACTTCTCTACCATCAAGAGAAACTGATACATCTTGTTTTTCCTCCATAGTCTGAGTTTGCAGTGTTGCCACTGAAAACTGGGACATTTCTTCTTGAATAGTAGAAAGCGAAGGGTTGCGAGCAATCTTTATGTGTTCAACAAGAGGGACAACAGGCTGCTCCAAAACGGCCCTTTTTTCTATAAAAGAAAAATGTAAGTACAAATGCGAAATTACATATACCAGCTCCCAGCAGCTAGAGCCATGGTTCTGACCATAAATAAAGAAAGTTTGGCTCACACCAGGGCCGTGACAAGAATTTTTTTGGGAGGGGAGGGGAGTTACAAAATAAAACTTTAAAAACGTATGTAATCACTTGAATTTGAACATTTTAAATTTATAAAACAATTCAGTAGCATGTACATTACCTTAAAAATACTGAAGCATACATACCAAAAATACCTTTTTATGGTTGAAAAGATGTTTACTAGGAATACTGAAAATTGATCTTTTTTATTATAGTCTATTTATAGAGTACTATGCTTATATTTTGTTGCTTATAAATTTCAAGAAAAGTTGTCCACACAGAAAAATGAGGAGAAATCATAATCAAACTTGGATATTTTTGGGGGTGAAGGGGGTATAATTCTTCCCACTACATTAGTACCTGGTAAATAGTCTAAATGCTCCTTAACGTAAGAGATAGAGGCTTGGAGGCACATAGGTAGATCCATAGTAACATAACGTGCAAGATGCTTGGCTTGAAATAGGAATTTGGGTCCGCTGAACGATTTTTTCTTTTACTAAAAAGAGCCTATTCTTTCCTGTTTGTGACTTTATGCGATTAAAATGGCTATTAAACTTCACCTTATGCTATTATTTGAGATTGATGTCGTCACCCTATTGATGTCTTTCATAGCATAATCTTTCACCTTGTTAAATAAAGATTTCAAATTAATTGCGTTTATTTTATTGAAGAATTTACAGTGGTGATATAAGAACAGAGTAATAATGTTGAAAAGCTGAAACGTATGAGTAACGTTTCCTTAGAAACAATTTATGAAGTTCCTTAGAAGTTGGACTTCTTGATTTATCTAGTTTTTTCTTTATTTGATATAACGGTCATTGTTTTCAGTCCTGGATGTAAGTCCAGGATCAAAGCAATGGCTTTACCTAGTTGATAAGCATGTTGATGACTTTAAAAAGCCAAGGTTTCCACACATTCTCCAAATGATAAAGAACTTTCCAAAAAACATTATCTTTGCCAACATCCAATTAATCTCACGAGTGATTTATTTTCTCGAAAATATTCAAATAGTAGATAACTTTAAAAGCAAGTGGTAACTTTAAAAACAAAATATTCAAGTAAAAATTTTTCATTAAAATTCTCAAATAAAAGAAGTTTATTTATTTCGATACTATAATTAGCTCTACACCAAAATGGAAATACAATTACTTTTGTATATCCTGGTTGCAATTAGGGTTTAAACTCGAAGGAAAATCTTTTCTAGAAAAAAACTCTTTTATTAACAACAATCTTCTTTTTGACATACAATTTATAAGGTTTCAAGTTTCTATGGAGTAATGAGACATAGAACCCTAAGAATAAGGCTGTGATTTTATTTGGAGATTTAGTATGGACTATTAACATCTATCTGTCCAAAACTTGGTTTGAAAAGTGAGAGTTTCCCTATCCTAACTTCAGCATATTGTTTTATGCTTTTGAATTTTAAAATTGTAAGGGGTTTTTGTTTCCATACTTGCAGCAATAGTTGAGGCTAAGAAGTTGACGTGAGAAATATCAAGTTCCAGTGGAGATATTAGCTGTTTCCCGTCCTTCACCTAACATCCATACTCAAGGCTAACGATTTCAAAAGTTAAGGTTAGCTTTTATTTGGAGATTACGTGAGGATTATTAGCACGCATCTGCTTAAAACTAACAAAGAAAATAGGCAGTTCTGGCCTCATAAATATGGTGTAAAGGCTATAAGTTGTAAGTTACAGATAGGTAAGGAGGTTAGTTTCCATGTCCCTTGTCCTTCCCCATACCCACGATTAAGGCTAAATGTTTCAAGAATCAAACTTAAATCTTATATGGAGATTGTGTGTGGATTACTACCACGATTCCACTCAAAAATTAACCTGGCAAATTTGAAATTCCAATGGAGTTAGAAGTTTGGTTCCTATCCTTCGCCGTTCTGAATATACATACTTAAGGATAAAGATTTTAATAATTAAGCTTAACTTTTAGTTGGAGATTACATATGGATTATCAGCACGTATCAACTCAAAAACAAACCCAAAAATAGACAGTTCTGGCCTCTTTACTATGGTGTAAAGTTTATTAGATTTTAAGTTTCCACATGCCTAGTCTATCTCCGCGTCCACGATTAAGGCCAAATATTTCAAGAGTATAGCTTAAATTTTATTACACATAATAATAAATAATACAATAATACATAATAATTATTATGTATGTTTTTTTAGCGTAGATCAGCTCAATAAATAACTTGATCGTACCTTGTTATTCTGACATACTATTCAATAGCTTACAAGTTTCAAGGGCGTAACGAGGCTCTTTCCCATGCCCCTCACCCTGATCCGCATTCATATATGAGGCCGAAAATCTCAAGAATTGATCTTATTTCTATAAAGAGATTATGTATGGATTACAGTGAGCGTACATCCACTTACAAAATTAATTTGAAAAATAGGTGTATGTGGCCTCCTTACATTGACATATTTCTTATGAAATTTCAGGTTTGAAGGAGATGAAGATATTCCCTGTCTCTAACCCTTCTCTGTATCCATAGGCATGGCTATCGATCTCAAGAATTGAGCTTAGCTAGTTTGTAAAGGACGTTGGGAGCACTAGCATGTAGCTGTTCAAAAAAATTAACTGAGAAGTAAGTAGTTGTTGCCCTCTATCCCAAAATTATCTATCGGATGCAAAAAGATCGTAGCTGGTATGTTTTGCCAATTTCTTTTTTATTTGAATTTATATTCTTTCTATTAAAAATTTTCGCCTGTTCACAAGCCGTATCTTACAGTCAATTTTCAAAATATAAATTTAGTTATTTATAATGCTAGTATCTGATCAGAGCCTTTAGCTTAAGGACACATACAGCCTAGAGACTTATCAAATCAAAAAAATCAATCCAATATAGCTTTGGAGACTTAGACTCACAGTCTAAGTAAAGCTAGAGACATAACAAAACTAAAAGGTAAATATAGCCTCCATAAATACAATACAATCTCCTAAATACAAATCTCCATAAAAACAAGTCTCGATACAGTCTAGAGACTTAACAAAGTTAAAAGCTCTATACAGCCTCCATAGAGTCCATACAAGTCTTCATAAAATCAAGTCTCCATACAGCCTAGAAACTTAACGAATCTAAAGGCTCAATATTGAGACCAAAGAAAAAAGAAAAGATGAACAATAAAAAGAATTTCACCTTCAAAACCTAGGAGGGTGGCAGAACTAGAGGCTGTACCCATACAGTTATGAGCTTCACATGTATAAGTGCCCAGGCAACAGGTGCCATCTTGTCCTGACATAATACGATGAATATCGCCAGGCTTTAGTTCAACGCCATCTTTAAACCACTTTAATACTGGCTGAGGAACACCTATAACCTAGAAATAGAAAATTGAGGTTAACATAGCAGACAACTACACCATGGTGGACCATGCACTAGGAAATTTCAGGATGTGGCTAGCTTTTCTTATATTTTATTGTTGCTTCTGTATGATATTAAATAAAAAAAACGGGTTTTTTCAACTGAAAGTAAGGAGCAACATTAAAACTTAAAGATAAAAAATACTCTATGTTTGAGGGGGGTCACCTGCTCCTCAATACCTCTCCCTTTCCTCAAAAAGGTTTAAGAACTTTTAAAAAAGCTTCTTAATCTAAATAAACAACCCTTGTGTTTCATGAATCATTCTTAAAGTATTGCAACAAAAAGTCTAACCTTATCATAAAGAACGATGTATTGAGGAGGAGGAGCCCCCACTCACATAAGGAATATTTTCTGTTCGTTGCAAATTTTAATATTCCTCCTTACTTTCAGTTTTTTGTTGTTGTTTTTTTCTGGTCATTTTTCAAACATTACTGAGGAATGCGGCTCCCCCTTTATGGAAGATTTCCTCCCTCCGTGAAATATTCTTCAGTGGAAAGTTCCTCTCACGTGAAATACCCCAGAAAATTTCACACGACAATGCCATCCTCGCTCAAAATCACCCTGGGAAATTTCTTGTGGAAAATTCCGCCTGAAAAATTCTCCTTAGCATACTTGCATTTGAAAAAACTCTAATTTCTGATTGCCTCTCAAACCATACCTGAAATATACCCCCCCCCCGTGGAACATTTTTCTGCCCCCCCCCCAGTGAAAAGTTGTTCCCACAAAAAATGTCCCCATGGAGAAATTTTTCCCATGAAAAATCTCCCTACACGAAAAAATCCTTCAGACAACTCCAAACCCGCTGAAAGTTTACCCCGTACAATTCTTCTGAATCATCTCCACATGTAAAGTTGAGTTGGTATAAAAGTAAGTGAGACAAATAAAAAGGATTTTGTATAGGAATTCTGGCAAATTCCCCCATTGTAAAACCCCCTTGGGAATTTAACCCCCAGAAACTTCCCTCTCCACGAAAAATTCTCCCCGTGAAAAATCCCACCCAGCAGAAATCCTCCACCACCAAAAAATGTCTTTACGCATCCCAATAAAAATACTAGACGGAAACAATAGGCCAATTTCATAACTTCCAGCCCTTCCCACAGGGGCTGTGGGGGGTCATGTTATCCCCAAAGGAATGCTTATTAAACCTCTCTACTGTGTTAAAAAGCTGGCTTTCTCAAAATTTTGATAGCACAACTTAGGGAAAAACGGCTTGGGTGGGGGCTAGTTGAACTCCAATCTTTTCGGTCACTTAAAAATTGCACTAGAACTTTTGATATCCCTTCAAATGAGCCATCTCCCAACATTTTCAGATCATTGGTTCGATACGATCACCCCTGGGAAAAAACAACATCAAAACAAATAAACAAGCATCCGTGATCTTTCTTTGGCAAAATAACGCCACAACAGCAGGGTTCTCTGATACGCTAAATTCGATGGTGCGACTTTTTAGGAGTGTTTCACCCCTTTTTCGAAAATCAGGCAAATTCTCTCAGGCTCATAGCTTTTGATAAGCCCCACTAAACTTAATGAATCTTATATATTTGGAGTCAGAACAAAAATTTAATTACTACTACTACTACTACCAACTCACCGCAACACCAAGTCGCCTGAGGCCAACACAGCTATGAACGCTCATCTTCCATCCCAGTCTATTCAAAGGCTCCCTCTTTACAACCTCACAGGAAATTCCCATTTCCTTTAAATCTTTCTTTATGACATCCTTCCACCCCAAACGAGCATGACCTGCTTTCCGTTTAGCCCTAGATGGTTGGCTGAAAAGGACAATCTTCGGCAATCTATCATCCTTCATTTGCAGAAAGTGCCATAACTATCTCAGCCTTTCTTTCATTATAGCCCTAGAAAGCTCGATTGAGCCAAATTTGTCGTACAGCCTGTTGTTTGAAATACGGTCAGTCAGCCAGATACCCAAAATAATCCATAGCCAATTTTCCTGGAAAACATCAACCAAATCTTCATTCACTTTTTGTAGCACCCATGCTTCAGAACCATATTTTACCACCGTCATCATCGTAGCTTCCAATATTCTAATCTTGGTTTGCGGACTTATCTTCCTATTCCTCTAAACTTGTTTTAACTATGGAAAACACCCTGAGTTTTGGCTATTCTACTTTTAACATATTCACTGCTCCCGCCATCTTTACTAATTACGCTACCAAGGTAAGTGGGGCGGTCCACCTGATCAATCTTTTCGTTACCCAATGTCACCTTTTCATATTCACTTATTCCTAGCGTTAGTGACTTAGTCTTTTTAACATTTATTTTCAAACCTATTCTAGCTCAAATAACTTGCAAAACCTCTAAAAGTTCATGCATTTTGCTCACACCTTCCCTAGGATGCTTAAATCATCAGCATAATCCAAGTCCCGGAGAGTTTTTCCTCCCCATTTGATTCCGTGATCTCTCATTCCCTTTCCTGTACTCCTTAAGACAAAGTCCATCAAGATGATCCATATAAAGGGGGATAGAACACAGCCCTGGTTAACTCCTGGTTTAATACAAAACAGATGATAACCTCATTTCCTACCTTAACAGCAGCAGTATCGTTCTTGTACATAGCCCTAATCACTTTAATGTATTCTATACTGAAAAGGCAATTTTATTGATATATCTATTGACATCAAAATTCCAGTTTTTAGAGCTGTGGTTACTATTAAGCCGGGTCACTTCTTGCTTCCAGTTCGTTACTACGAACTACTTGATATTTGTGCCTTCTTTTTAAGTTCAGCAATAATTGTAATGTGAAACATTTGTTATCACGGCTAATACCGTTTTTTTCTTGGGGGATTGAGAAGGCTTCCCCTAGAAAACATCTGGTGGTCCATCGCAGTAGAAAAATCACAAAAAACTCGAATTTTTCCTTTCTCCTTCAATCATTTATGATCAGTAACAAAAAACTTTTTGAATTACCCCATAATTGATGTTCATCCATCACAAATATCAACCATATCATACGTAGAGAAAAGACAATGACACACTTTTAAGCGTCAATGACATCAAAATAAAAAAAGTTTTTTGCCCCAGAACTCTTCTTAGGTCTATTTATAACTGACAACCATGATTTCTTAGATTTTTCATTTGCTTGGTCTTGATTATGTGGTTCTTATGACAGTATCAATCTTTGTCAGTGTTGCCACGTTGAACCGTAAAAATAAGTGAAGAAAAAAATTAACTGAAATTGACAAGCGTCCACATCTTCGCCAATAAAAATTCAAAATTAGCATCGATTTGATTCTCAAAGACAACTATACAATTATAAAAAACCTAAGCCTTCTTTAACTGTTTGGTGATATATATTTTAGCTTACTTTTAGCTGAGTTTTTACCCACTTTTTTTTATAGATTTGACGCTCGCTACTAACTGCATTGAATTTCCTATTTTTCCTAATATTTTAGGAGGTTTATGAGTATTTAAATTGCCATTGATGCAATCCAAACGATCAGATTTAATGTTCAATATCCAAAATGTTTCATTTTCCGTAGCATTTTCATTTTCAACGATCCTTCATTTCATTTTTATTTTCATTTTTAATGATCAGGTTTGATTTTCACTGTGAAAATGTTTCACATTTTCACATAGATATTGGTGAGTTTTAACTGTATCTGGATAAACGTATTACGACTAAAACACAAATTAGCATTACATAGTTGCAACACACAAAACACATTATTAAGCATTTGGAAAAGATATTAAATTTGACAGAAATGATTTTAAAAAGTGGCAAAATAAAATAGTTCAGGACTTAATGTGAGTGAAAGTCAATTTAATATATTTATGCAGTGCCTAAAGATATGGTCTCATTGCGTGACTATGGACTCATTGCGTGGCGCAGAAATATAACTAATGATTAATCAGATCAAAACTATAGATTCATTCAAGTAATTTTAGTTGAACCTCAAAATAGCAATCTCTAAGGAATCCCAAAACGAAAAAGAAATATAAAAAAAAACTCGGACTTTTCAAACAGTTCGTGGTGGTGAATTTTAAGTGAAGTAAGACACGTGTCAATTGTAACTAAAACTCTTAAAGACGCAATCTCATAAAAATTTATGTATCAAATAGATCAGCAAAGGTGGATAAATATGTAAAACTCATTGTGTTCCAATATATGAGTCAAAGTTATGATCTTAATGATATTCAAGGAAAATTTTTGAAAAAAGGGAACACTCCAAAAAATGGGAGCAATCCTTATGGAAAAAATCCCTAAACTTCAGAGTATCAGATAACCTAAAGCACAGAATTCAAGCCCCTATCTACACAACAAGATCATTTCGTATTTTTTTCCGAGACGATAATATGCATGTGTTTATTCTTTTATGTTGCATTTATTTGTTTTTTTTCCAGGTGGCACCGTATCGAGCCAGTGGTCTTTAAACACGAGGATGTGGATCTTCGTAACAGGAACTTAAAGCCCAAGTGCCTTTTTCAAACAACGAAAAGATTGTGCCGTGGAAAAGTAGACTTTACTGCCGTTATGTGGAGCACAACACAAATTTTGGTCCAGAGTGGGCAAAGGTAAAGGTAAGTAAGTAAGACGGCACTTCACCCGTAAGGTCAAAACCGGTGGTGCTGATCTCTGTTTCATGGCCCTTCAGCCAGGAAGTGCAATGGGGGGTTTGGGGCCAACCATCCAGTGCTTTCACACACCCTTCCTGCTTACCTTCCCCAGATTTCTTCAGGTACAGGATTTCGCAAAGGTGGGTCCTTTTTAGGCCTATTCCCTAATCTCATATGTTTCAGATAAGTACGGAGGAGGTAAAATTGTTTTCTTGCCTCCCTTCATTTTGAAAAAAAAATCTGGACTATGCCTGGAATATTCGTGCTCCGGGATGACCCCCCTTCTCTAATTGCAGAAATTAATATTTTTGTTAAAATATAACTTGTATGTGGTTACCTTCACTGAAGGAGAAAAGGGGAGAGGAACCCCTTTTCCCCTTACATTTTCGTGAATTGACGCTACTGAGTGGGAGCACGCATCATATATGGGGAAATTCCTGCTCGTTTTAAGTTTTAATGTCATTCTGAACTTTCTTTTGAAATAACTTGTTTTTTTTTAATTCAATAATATAGATTGGCTCCAAGCCTTATAAATTTTCTACACCATTTACAAATATATTGTTTTAAGTCAGTTAGCTCTTTGGCTCTTTTGTACAGCTTAATGGTTGGATAATTCCAAGTTTTGTCGACAAAATACAGTAAGAAAAAAAAAATGGATGGCCATCCTTTTATAGGGGATGAAAATATTGCAATTGTTTACATAATTATAGTTTAAACTTAATCGCTTTCTGGGAGTAAAAATAAGTTTTCTCTTGTGCTCAGCTTATGTAAAGTACATGATAGAGAATATTTACCTCAATAACGATTTTAGGCCCCATAATCGGAGGGGGGGGGGAGGTACCTGAATAGGAATGTAAAATATAAAATACAAGGTATTTAATGTCAGATGTCTGGAAAAATGGGAGGGGCAGAGGCCCCCCCTTGTTTAAGTTAGAAGCGCTACTGATTCATTTTGCATTTAAGGTCTACAGTTCCTTCTTAATTCAATTTAAAAAAAATCAGTTAAAAAACTTCTCCTGTAAAAAAAGTTTTTTTAATAGTTCAAACTTGAAACGAAAAAAATTAAACAGAGGACCTTAAAACAAATGAACGCCATTTACGCTCTATTAAAAACAACTTTAATTTCGAGCAGTGTGTTTTTATTTGTAATAAAATCAGCATAACCAGGAAAGAAAACCTTCGCATTAACCAACATTACTGAAAAATTACTAATGAAAGTAAGCTTCCTGTTTAATTAATAACGTTATTTATAAAGGATACAAACTTTAAAAAAATCCTTTATTTTAGCAGAGTGCAAATGACGCTCAGGCCTCTAGAGGCCTTAAAGGGCGTTAGCCCTACTCGTGTATGAGTAATTTCTAACTGATTTAAATTTCACTTGATTATTTATTCTAATTTCTGCTCGTTTTAAGTTTGAATTGTTATTTTACTTTATTTTTGCTCATCTTTGGCTTAATGCTAATGTTTACTTTTGTTTGAAGACTTTTGTTTTAAACAGCTATTTTTCAAAATGATTTCTGTTTGATTTTACCTGACATAATTTTTTATTGGTTAATAAAATTAATGTATGTAAAGTTTTTTTCTGGTGTTTCTGGATAAGCATTGTGACTTTGGCTTGCTGTTTAGAACAGATTTAGAATCGGTGTGCTATCTAGAAAAGATTATTTTACACAGAGCAGAAAATATTTACCTTGCATTCAAGATTGACAGTACCTTCTTGGGAAAGTACTGCTTTAAGACCTTCTAAGAAACGTGGCTTTTTGAAATTTCTAGGCACTGTTAATCGTAAGGAGCACGAGCTCACACTGTGTCCGAAGTCATTTAGTGCCACACACTTCCATTCACCCTGTAAAAAGAAACTGTTTTATATGCGCCTTTCAAAAAATGAACTACAGAAGTTTTTTACTTCCCTTACTCTTTTATTGTTGTCTTAGCATACACTTTTAGGTTCAAAGTCAATGTCGTCGAATTTATTTTCCATGCCCCTCCATCAGCCACAAAAATTCAGGACATTATCTTTTTTATCCGATGTTAGTTTAATTGATATTAAAAAGCCTTGTTTTTCAATAAAAAAAACATCATTTCAATTTTACCCAGAGTTTTTTTTAGTGATTTACTCAATTTGGTCTCCAAACAGGCAACATGACTTTTAAATAGGAGCTTCTTTAGTGAATATTCTATTAAAAATTCATCAAAGATAGTATGTTTCTAATTGTCAATAGGTTGTAAGTTGTCAATAGGAACATTACAACAGAAAGTAATAGAACCTCCTCAATTCTATTATGACGTATTAATTCCTATATTAAATACCACTGCAAGATTCAGATTCAGCTTCATTTATTCAAACATTCATATTCATCAAAATCTTCAACTTGCCCAAATGAAGAGACAATCTCAATTACTGGGCAAGACATATAAACAAAATTTAACATCCTCATTGATACAGAACAAACAAAAAATGAACCACGTTTCGCTAAAGCTTCAATTTTATTTTTATTAATTATGTCATTTATGAACTCAATGCTACTAAGTAAACCTCTGCAGTTAAAACTAGAAAAACATACATTACTGCATGTGGGGATAGAATCATCCATAAATGAATATTTGTTTTTCCGGCTATCTTCCAAAATTACTGCTTCATCATCCTTCACATCCCTCATGCATTCCAGTATATCAAAAGTATTTTCCTCTAATATTTTAGTTCTGCTTGCAAGATCAGGTAAATTATGTAAACTCAATATCATAAATCAACAAAAAAGCCTCACTCCAGTTAATCAACAATTTAACAAAAGACCAGTCAAAAAAGAAAACTAAGCTAAGCACATATAACAACCGCACACGTCGGAGAATTCCATTGTGTTTCGGTGGAAGTATGTTCATTCTTTCTCATTCAACAGAGAACACGCACATTTTGGCAACAATGTGCGCACACCAACACATATTTGCGCATTTATATAATGACTATTATGAACAAATCCTAACAAATCACTAATAATGACAAAAAAAAACACAATTTATTCGACTGGTGGGACGTTATACCACTTCTTTTTTTGTTTCACTCCCTCTTGGTCTATGTAGCATGATGTGGGTGGTACCATGGGTGGGATCCATGTAACAAAACCTTTATCCTTCATTTCTTTCTTTTTTTTTGATTCAGCGTAGCGCGAATCTCCCTGCAGGTTTTACTAACATCATCACTGAAGAAAACTTCATTGTAGTCCAATTTTGTCTCTTTTTTTCCAGGGCTGGTCACGTAATTGTTTATTCGCTTGAAGTACCGAGAATTTGTCATCCGAGTTCATGAGTCGTATTTTCAGAAATTTGTCATGTACTTCTTTGATTTCAAAATTAATTTTTACTTGTAAAAAGTTTTCCAGCAAATGTTCCATTTTCGTCAAGGCCTGCGGCACTGAGGAAGCCTTTAAATTCCAAGCAACAATGTTGTCTTTCTTTTCCAAATTCTCCAATAAGAGGACCTTATCAGTGAGAGGGCCTAATCCATGAGTTTCTTTCTTTCATATTTCTTTTAATTCTGCCTGAATCTTTGTTATTGAATCCGAGTGGGTCGCAGTTATGATTTCAATATCATTTACTTTGGAGGTTAGACCACTAATGTCTGAACGGATTTCGGATAATTCCGATCTCAAACCTTGTGTCTCTTCCCGCGTTGCTTTAACTGTTTCTAAAATCTGATGGACCAAACTGGTCAGCGCATTAATCGAATCACGTATTGTCCCTTGGGCTGTTGAATCTTCCACAGATAATCGTGTGGATTCCATATCATTACGTCTCTTTAACTATTCACAGGTGTTCACAAGATTAGCATGAAATAAGTCAAAATGCGCACTCTCCGATACTGAGATGTTAACTCGAGGAGAGCATTGAATGAACTGAAAAAGATGAAAGAAAAAACGCATTTTACGTCATCTGTCTGGACAATTTTTATTACAAGGGATGTTAAATCATGTAGTACTCGTACAATATTTGGTAAAATACCTAAAAATGAAAGAAACGATTATTTATTTTATACTCTTTCCAAATAAGATGGTCAGTTTTCTCATAACGCACTCCGTCTTGATGAATGTGGGGTTCCACATTCGGATAGTCAAGGGGCATGGGATATGTAATAATTTTAAATAATTAAAGCCCTAGGAATACATAATGCTTATTTTATTATTTTATTTCCACTAGAAGCAGTCAACTACTAAACTGACACCCGATTCTTTCTTCAATTTTCATTTAAAAATCCTTCAAGATGGTCTCCCAGCACTGTCGGATCAAGGGGGTGAGGGCCATCCCCCGGCAGGGGTTCTATTTATTTTCTATTTCCTGGCATCCAATCAATGCAGTTACATAGGAAATGAAGGATTTTCAGACTCTAATGCTAAATTATTTGCCCCAAGATACAAAGTCTTACCTAACCTTTGCTGTTATTTCTAAAATTGAAGAATCTCCAACCTTAAGTCTACGTTATTTGCCTCAAAACATTATACCAATCAAAACCTAAAACACAAGAGCATAATGAAATATAAGTTAATCAGTGGGGAGGGATTTTCAGCAGGGAATCATTTTTAGCAGAGGGGTGTATTTTCAAGAGGGGATAAGCCTAGCACCATCCATGACAGAGAAAAATCTCTGTCAAGCACTTTGTATCCTAGAAGCTGTGAGGGTCATTAGTTCAGAAGTTCTTGATGAACGTTTAAGTGCAAGTTATTTAAACTACACTTAGATTATTGTAGGATTTTGAAATTAATCACCCACAAACAAAAGCTCCAATGAAATACAATAGCAGTCAAGCGTATTAAAGTGGTGGTAAGAAAAGGAAGAAAAAAATAAAATTACCTGGTCACCCACTTCAACCGGAGAAATATCTAAATAGTGCATGCATTTGTCTCCCGAAGAGAAATGGAATCTATCATCCGGTTCAATGGCGTCTTCTTCGTGAAACCAAGTTAATGTTGGATTTAATACGGGCGTAACTGCAAGAAAAGAAAATCATGACTTAAGACGGGAAGTACATGGAGCATTAACGGTTAGGAAAAAGGAGCTCCAATAGCGTTGCGATTCATATCTATAATTATAGTGAATGGCTAATATGTTTTAAGTAGACTGTTTCTTCGCTGAATGCTCTATTCGAGTTCTAGTTTTTACGTGCAACTTTTGGCCTTATAACCCAAATTACGGTTGTAAAAAAGTAAACGGGAAAAAGGGTTGTAAAAACTTTGTAAAAGGGTCGCAAAAGGGCTGTATAAGGGTTGTAAAATTTTTTTTTTACAACCCTGACAAAAGTATTGTTTTTTTAATCAAGAAACTGTGGCTTCAGTAAGATTAGTAGTCAGAGGTGCCATTTGGGGGGGGTCAGGTGTGGGCAAATGCCCACCCCAGATTTTCCAGGGGGCCCAAGCTTCCACCACAAAGGACCCTTTTCCGGCCATAATTATCCATTATGTCCAACATAATCCATTCTGTTCAAATGACTTGAACTAACTGCACGCCTATTAGCCAAAGAGCGTAATTACCTGACGACCCTTGGGGTAAATACGCTATTTGCTATCAATCATTGTAAACTTTGAAAGTAGGTTTGATTCATAATAAAAGTCTTAAATTCCGTCAAATGCCTCATGCCCACCCCAAGATTTGGCCCAAATGGCGCCTCTGTTAGTAGTATAGACAAAAACAATTTAGATTTTGGTGGTGAATTAAATAGTGGGATCAACAGATATATCTTGTATTAATTCCAAATTTAACAATGAAGGTGGACACGCATACTTGATTTTCTATTAATTAAATCAGAAAACAAGAGTATATACTTGGCTGGAAGAAAAATCGGGGATTTTACAATTTGCAACTATTTCGTGTTAACTAGATTCCTAAGTTCTGTCCTATATCGCTTAGTAATAGCCTACTATCAGACATTTACAATCAAACGGTTTGTGGAAACAGACCAAAAGGAGTGACTTGTGCTAGGAGTAACCGAAATTTAAAACCAAATTTTTACATACATCAGAAATCAATTTTTATAGTCATTCCAAATATACAAAATTCATAAGGGGGAGACAATACAATCCGTTCAAACCAGCTACGCTGAAGAGAAACTATTATAAAAGAACCTGGGTAGTTACTGGTAAGGGCACGTCTAAGCGCTTAAGAGGTGGTCTTTATATTTACTCTGTAGGAGTTGAATAATGGCTGAACTTCAGGGTTCCCATTTTTCGCCTGAATTTACACATATAAAGCACAAAGTGAGCACATATGAAGGACTTTATTCTGCTTTCATCATTAGCCCTTAACCAATTAGAGGGAGGAGTGAATTAAAACAAAAGGATTAATCAAAGGAAATATGGGGATGATTCCTAAATAATTGAAAGTGAAAAAGCATCTGCTTTTTTGTGAAAAATTAACTTTAAAAACTTTTCCCATTAAGAAGTTTCTCAAAGAGAAAAAAGACAAAGTTTCAAAGCGAAAATTTTTCAAAGACCAAAAACAAACATAAATAAATAAAAATAATAATTCAAGCTTAAAACAAAATAAATCACTATTAGCAAGTATGTGAAACCTGGAACAAACAAAAGCAAGAGTAACGCTCTAGTGTTGCCTATAGTAAAGGGCCAAACATTTTCAATGTATTATTTATTGATAGTTTTTTCCCTAGACCCACTTCAAATGGAAGGAATAGTTCTAAGAGCTTCAGAGGAGAATCTTGTGATTGAGAATTGACAACTCTAGCACACTTTTTAAGAGTCAAAACTGATATGAGGGC
Source organism: Artemia franciscana (assembly GCF_032884065.1). Lineage (NCBI taxonomy): Eukaryota > Metazoa > Arthropoda > Branchiopoda > Anostraca > Artemiidae > Artemia > Artemia franciscana. The sequence continues at coordinate 25,275,142 of NC_088868.1, read as the reverse complement.
AACCAACCCCCCTTCCACACACTTTTTTTTGCCACACTACCCCCAAGGATATCCGATCAAAACTATAAAATCGCTATTTATTCAAAATAGTTTAAGGTCAAATAACTGTGCCTCTGTGGATGAGATAACCCAATAAAGACTCTGAGAGCGCTGTAAGTTATGCAAGCTACCCGGTGTTTGCATTTATGGTTCGTTTCTAATGCTTAACCCACCCCCCTCCCCAGTTACGAGCCTAAAAAATTTGCCCGATATTTGAAGAGGGAGGGAAAAAAACCAAAGCGTAAGTGATCTCGATAAAAATTACGCCAACAAATTCAGTAAATCAGAGAATTCATTTCAGGGGTCTCAAGCCCCTATTTAAACAATTGTAAAACTTTGTTTTTCTTTTAAGAAAGAGGATCAAAAATGCATGTTCACTTGTTCATTCTCCAGGGATGACCGCACTAAGTCAAAGACCCCTGAAGGTTCATTCAAGCGGAAACTAAAAGTTCTAGTGGGCTTTTTAAGTAGCAACGAAAATGATTGTGCCACAACAAACCAGTGTTTCCTGCCACTTTTTGGCTTAAAACGTAATTCTGGCCCAGAGGGTGACAAAAACCCATCTAGTGAAAATTCCGAGATAGCCAATCGATTAAAGATCATAACAAATCCATATATTGTGTTATTTAGTTTCAGAGGCAGCAATACCAAAGCGTGGCACATCTGTCCCTAAAAATGGCCGTACTCTACGACCTACGATTATTTTCATTGTAAAATTTATTTTACAGTTCAATTAACTAAGCTGATTCATCTGAGGCTTGCTAAATTATTTACAATTACGTATAGTTACTCATTAGCATTTAAGAGAGGGGCTGGTGGATATTTGCGCAGGTAGGGGTAGTGCGCTTGGGCCCAAAAAGTAGGTGATGTGTCCAAATTTCCTAGCTCTCCAAGAGCCTTCCAAATAATGTGGAAGGACGTTTAGAGGGAGGAAGATTAAACTATAATCCCCCGTGATTCCCGCAAATGTTTTTGAAGTATGCCTGCTATATGGACGCTATGGGGTGAACGCACCCTTCTTATTGTGGCAATCTTTTGCTGTGTAGCGTAAAACGTCATCCGCAAGTGTTGTGGTGCAAAAATTGTTAAGAATGGGGGAATGGAAATCAAGAGCACCAACAAAAAATTTCCATAGGGGGGAGGAGGGGTTGGCTAGTCCTATCACAAGCTTCGTATTTACCGAAATTTAAATAGGAACATTTCTCATTTTCTTATTTGTATATATTTTCTAAATATCTTCTTATTCCCCAAGGACATTCCCCACCGACCTTCCTTCCAGATCCCCGTAAAAGAGATTTTTTCGAAGAAGTTACTTTGAAAATCGTAGAAATTATGACTATAACTTTTTCGTTTTTCAGATCCTCATCCGAGAGGGAGAGGGGGGTGAACGAGGAAGTAGTTGTCTCCTTCCCATTATAAGAGCCTTGGATCAAACAGCTCGAATTAAGAAACAGTAGGTAAAGAGCGGTGCTTATCAATAGGAACCAAAACTCTAAAAAAGTTTTTATTACAATATATTCAGTAAAAACACCTATTATTCGTGATGATTCTCAATATGCAAATTGTGTTGATTTAAAGTGGCAGAATTCCTCATATTTCTTGTGAGTAGAATAAATATTCATACGCAGATACACATACACACACACACACACACACACACACACACACACACACACACACACACACACACACACACACACACACACACACACACACACACACACACACACACACACACACACACACACACACACACACACACACACACACACACACACACACACACACACACACACACACACACACACACACACACACACACACACACACACACACACACACACACACACACACACACACACACACACACACACACACACACACACACACACACACACACACACACACACACACACACACACACACACACACACACACACACACACACACACACACACACACACACACACACACACACACACACACACACACACACACACACACACACACACACACACACACACACACACACACACACACACACACACACACACACACACACACACACACACACACACACACACACACACACACACACACACACACAACACACACACACACACACACACACACACACACACACACACACACACACACACACACACACACACACACACACACACACACACACACACACACACACACACACACACACACACACACACACACACACACACACACACACACACACACACACACACACACACACACACACACACACACACACACACACACACACACACACACACACACACACACACACACACACACACACACACACACACACACACACACACACACACACACACACACACACACACACACCACACACACACACACACACACACACACACACACACACACACACACACACACACACACACACACACACACACACACACACACACACACACACACACACACACACACACACACACACACACACACACACACACACACACACACACACACACACACACACACACACACACACACACACACACACACACACACACACACACACACACACACACACACACACACACACACACACACACACACACACACACACACACACACACACACACACACACACACACACACACACACACACACACACACACACACACACACACACACACACACACACACACACACACACACACACACACACACACACACACACACACACACACACACACACACACACACACACACACACACACACACACACACACACACACACACACACACACACACACACACACACACACACACACACACCACACACACACACACACACACACACACACACACACACACACACACACACAACACACACACACACACACACACACACACACACACACACACACACACACACACACACACACACACACACACACACACACACACACACACACACACACACACACACACACACACACACACACACACACACACACACACACACACACACACACACACACACACACACACACACACACACACACACACACACACACACACACACACACACACACACACACACACACACACACACACACACACACACACACACACACACACACACACACACACACACACACACACACACACACACACACACACACACACACACACACACACACACACACACACACACACACACACACACACACACACACACACACACACACACACACACACACACACACACACACACACACACACACACACACACACACACACACACACACACACACACACACACACACACACACACACACACACACACACACACACACACACACACACACACACACACACACACACACACACACACACACACACACACACACACACACACACACACACACACACACACACACACACACACACACACACACACACACACACACACACACACACACACACACACACACACACACACACACACACACACACACACACACACACACACACACACACACACACACACACACACACACACACACACACACACACACACACACACACACACACACACACACACACACACACACACACACACACACACACACACACACACACACACACACACACACACACACACACACACACACACACACACACACACACACACACACACACACACACACACACACACACACACACACACACACACACACACACACACACACACACACACACACACACACACACACACACACACACACACACACACACACACACACACACACACACACACACACACACACACACACACACACACACACACACACACACACACACACACACACACACACACACACACACACACACACACACACACACACACACACACACACACACACACACACACACACACACACACACACACACACACACACACACACACACACACACACACACACACACACACACACACACACACACACACACACACACACACACACACACACACACACACACACACACACACACACACACACACACACACACACACACACACACACACACACACACACACACACACACACACACACACACACACACACACACACACACACACACACACACACACACACACACACACACACACACACACACACACACACACACACACACACACACACACACACACACACACACACACACACACACACACACACACACACACACACACACACACACACACACACACACACACACACACACACACACACACACACACACACACACACACACACACACACACACACACACACACACACACACACACACACACACACACACACACACACACACACACACACACACACACACACACACACACACACACACACACACACACACACACACACACACACACACACACACACACACACACACACACACACACACACACACACACACACACACACACACACACACACACACACACACACACACACACACACACACACACACACACACACACACACACACACACACACACACACACACACACACACACACACACACACACACACACACACACACACACACACACACACACACACACACACACACACACACACACACACACACACACACACACACACACACACACACACACACACACACACACACACACACACACACACACACACACACACACACACACACACACACACACACACACACACACACACACACACACACACACACACACACACACACACACACACACACACACACACACACACACACACACACACACACACACACACACACACACACACACACACACACACACACACACACACACACACACACACACACACACACACACACACACACACACACACACACACACACACACACACACACACACACACACACACACACACACACACACACACACACACACACACACACACACACACACACACACACACACACACACACACACACACACACACACACACACACACACACACACACACACACACACACACACACACACACACACACACACACACACACACACACACACACACACACACACACACACACACACACACACACACACACACACACACACACACACACACACACACACACACACACACACACACACACACACACACACACACACACACACACACACACACACACACACACACACACACACACACACACACACACACACACACACACACACACACACACACACACACACACACACACACACACACACACACACACACACACACACACACACACACACACACACACACACACACACACACACACACACACACACACACACACACACACACACACACACACACACACACACACACACACACACACACACACACACACACACACACACACACACACACACACACACACACACACACACACACACACACACACACACACACACACACACACACACACACACACACACACACACACACACACACACACACACACACACACACACACACACACACACACACACACACACACACACACACACACACACACACACACACACACACACACACACACACACACACACACACACACACACACACACACACACACACACACACACACACACACACACACACACACACACACACACACACACACACACACACACACACACACACACACACACACACACACACACACACACACACACACACACACACACACACACACACACACACACACACACACACACACACACACACACACACACACACACACACACACACACACACACACACACACACACACACACACACACACACACACACACACACACACACACACACACACACACACACACACACACACACACACACACACACACACACACACACACACACACACACACACACACACACACACACACACACACACACACACACACACACACACACACACACACACACACACACACACACACACACACACACACACACACACACACACACACACACACACACACACACACACACACACACACACACACACACACACACACACACACACACACACACACACACACACACACACACACACACATGAACTCTGAACCAAAGAAACTTCAGGGCAAAACAAGTAGTTTGAGCTTTTGAAGTCACTAATCGGTCAGATAGTTTCCTGAACATAGTCTTCCGAAAGTAGCTGTCTGGGATAACCCCGGTCTCCCCCTCCCCAATTTTGTTTTTTAGATACGCATACAGGCTATCTTCGGAAAACTCAATCTGTCTGGAGTCCATCCAAACAAAAAAATAGTGCAAGTAAAGCTTCACTCGTTTGTGTGGGAATTTATGACTTGTGTTAGATTATTATTTTACGTGAGGAATCGTAACTAAATACATCTTTTAATTCAAATGATACTCATAGTAAGAAATATTGTCTTGATGCATCATATACGCACATAAAGATTGACCCATATCAATATACCCTAATATTGTACATCTCTATGAAGTATTTCTAACTACAGGGAGTCAATTAAGATCTTAGCTACAGTAAATACTCCTCGATACCAAGTGGTAATTAGAAAGTGATAGCACCCACTTCGGTATTCCGGGATTTCTTTCCTTTGAAAATGGAACTTACCTTGAACAGAAAATCTAAAGGGGTCACCAACTTTAGCTTCACTGGATTTCAAGCTGACAACAAATTGTGGAGGTCTGTTCAATTGTTCTAATTGACTTCTTTCCTCTTCATTCAGTTGATTATGGATATCTTTCAGTGTAAGTTCAGCTGAACTCTCAGCTTCCCCCATGCAGTTCTTGGCGATGCAGGAATAACTACCTATTGAGATTCATACTAGTTTATCTCTTTTTATGGAAGACATTAGGTGTAAACAGTCGATACTTTTACGCATATTTTCTACCAAGGGGGGGGGAATCGGGTTTTTAGCTTGGGTGCTGTACCTTTTAAGCTTTTTTTTAATTTTCTAGAGATCATTGTAAAGATCTTAGAAAGGAAGGTAGTTTATCTTCCGTTTTACAACCCGGGGTTGCCGGGGTAACCCGGATCAGGTTAAATCCTTTGTCTTTTTTTCGGTAGGTTTTCAGAATGGAATACAAAAATTTTCAAGAAACCTAAACATGATATTTTTTTTCTACTCTACTTGTAAGTAGTTTTTAATGAAACATAAGTCATGAGTTTATCTGTTTGATTCCAATAGCCTACTGAAAAAATTCATAACTCGAACTTTACTCTCTAATTTTCGCATGTTCAATTTCATAAGCTATACTCACGTTGACTCACAAGTTTTTTTTTCTTTCACACCTCAACATTGTTGTCACAAATTTACTGTGGTTACCATAGGGCCGGGCAGAGGGTGAAATTGTAGCCAAAAGAGTGAAACATTCAAAACAAACAAAAGTGATGTGCGAAATTACAAGCTATAAAAACCCATATTTTCTGAAAATTATTGGATTACGTGCTTCTTGACATGCTGTGCCACAACTTTCTCAGCTATACAAAGGTTCATTGAGTAACAAATATTTTAGTCTCTTTTCCGATAAAAGGTTTCCGACAAGGATCCAATGTCTTTTACGAAATATGATAACAAAAATAACAAGAAGAAAAACAAACATAACATAAATCTAATAAATATAAAATTTAGAATATAGAATGTTGGCCAGCGAGTATTCCTCAGGAGGAATTGTACTCAGAAAGTATGAGCTTATGAGGGAATGAAGCAAGTCCAAAGTCACAGTTAAGACTAAAGAGGCAAAACTTTCGAGCAATGCTCCTAACTCAAAAGTACCAAGTAAAAATATCTTGTAATCAACTTAAGCGACAGTTACATATGTGACAAGAACTCCATAGCTAGGGGGGATTTTAAGTACCCCTCTTATTGTACGATAGTAAATAGTAACTACTTTTGCTTGAAAGAACTGCTGAGTTGTTTTTTTTGGCTTAAAACTAAGTATCCACAAGACTAGAGAGTAAGTGTCCGATTAATTCGATGAGATGGTTTGTTCAAAGGTGTAAAAAATGTTTGCTTCGACTAATAAAAGTAATCTTTCTGCTTTTATAATGAACCTTAATTTAAGAAAATGGTTTCTTCCATAATCCTAATAATTAACATAATTTACAACCATTACATAAAGTCACAATAAGAAAAGTCAAAGAGAACTTTCAGAGCAGCTGGCTGCTCTGCAGCCAGAGCAGAGCAGAGAATTTACCAGCTATCATTAAAAACATTGTTAAATCGTTTATTAAACCATCCTTGGATAAGAATATGGACTTTTGTAATATAATATTTTTTTTCAATCCATCATATTTAATGGAGAGCAAGGTACTTAGAGATAAGAAAAACAAGTTCAATTAAGTTTTAATAGCTACCATTACCATTACGATTGATAAACAAGCAAACGAGCGTTATAAAGAAGATTTTCCATTACATTTCTAACATGATAGCTACTATAAATGGTTAAAGCATTTAATTACCCAAGGAATTTGTTCCACTCAATTGATACACATCACCAGGCTTTAATTCTTTCCCATCTTTGTACCACCGAAGCTGCGGGGTAGGAAATCCAACAACACGGCACTCGAACGAAACTAGACCTTCGTCTGTCAGCACAGCTTTTAACTTTTCCAAAAACCTTGGTTTTCTATAGTTTTTTGGAACAGATAAAGTCACATTACAAGATGAAGATGATACTCCTCCTCCAGTAGCTATGTCACAACGCCATTCACCGTCATCTTCCAGCTCAATAGGGGATATTTCTAAACAATATTCCCCATCACCAATGTCCATATAATGATATTTATCACTTGGCAGCCGTAGCTGGCCCTTATTGTACCATTCAATAGACGTAGGGTAGGGTGGAGTAGCAACTTGAAAAAAGTAAATAGAAGATCAGAAACAGAGATTAGAATTAAGAATGATAATTGGTTGTCAAGGAACATGATACGGGCTCACAGAAAAATGAACACGTTACACCTTGCTCAGAGTTCAGTTCTTGAGCCTTTTCAACAACCATCTTGCTCTTTGCAGTAAAATTTTATAGTGCTATACTGTGAGTGTTAATGAGTGTACTTATTTGGATATTTGGACAAAAAGTCAAAAAAATTAGCATAAAGGGACGTGTTTGAGAAAGAGGTGGCCCTCTTCATATACTTAGTAATTTCTGTTTGCTTTAAGTTTTAACGACATTCTTTGCTTTCATCTGAAAAACATGTTTTTATTTGATTTCAAATAGGGATTTATACTTCCACTACACATTTATCAGACATAGCGAATTTGATGGTACGGTTTTCATCAAGGAAGATCCACACCTCTTCAATATCTTCAAGTTCCTTACAATTTATGTTAAGGCTAACAGCTCTTTTTTATAATATAAACAAAGAATACCCATCAAATTTAGTGGATAATATTTGGCCAAAGTAAAATAGTACCGTGCTTAAGGTTTAGGCTTCAAAATGGTGTCAACACTTATGACAATATCTCTTATTATTGAATTTTTTTATGCTCTCTATAAGGTAAAGGTTTCCAAAATCTAACTAGACCATCCTATTTGTGCAAAAAATGGTTCCTACTTATGGATCATAGCGCAATATGCATGATTTAGAACATTGCATTTGCATTAATAACTCCAAAGAGTCGTAAGATATTGACAAGAAAAAGGCACTATAAAACTGTAAAATTTAGGCATAAGATTCTTTTTATTTGAAATTCAAGGACAATTTAATTTGGGAATGTATCATCTGGGCATGCCATTATGGAAAAAAAAGAAAAAAAAATAGAGCACTAATCATAGTTTTCAGAGAGTAGCGTCTAAAATCCTGTTTTTGTTTCATTTTTCTTTAATTTTCCGTAATTTTCTTTTATTTTCTTGTTTCCTTTCCTTTTTTCCCTATTTTTCTTTTGTTACTGAAAGAAAGAGAAACAGAAAAAAAAAAATTAAAACCAAGGCGGTCAATATCTGGCAAGATTTATCGGCCAAGATCCCAACCAAAAAATTACTAAGAAAAATATAAAAGGGAAAAAACTGCTTATTTAAGATTATAAAGTAAACTAGTACCCTCACTAAAGGTGTTAACATAGGATATAGGTAACTTTATAAGAGTGGAAGCTAGCGCTAGTTTCAGCAAAAAACTATCAGCGCTATCTAACATTTGACGGCACTTCGCTTTTTTCAAGGTTTGCAATCGTTTTTCAGTCAGTAGCTGAGATTAAATACTTATTACAACACTAATTTTACCAACTACACAATTTGACTTAATTATTCTTATTAGTACACTGCAAAATGCGAAGTCCTATGAAACATTAGATAGCATTGAGGTTTTTGTTTCATAAAACCTTTGTCAAGAAACTTTAAGAGGTTGTTGATCAAACTCTTGCAAAGGTTTTAGGTATAAAGTTTGCCCCCCCCCCCCCCCCAACGTCTTCTTAATACTTCCCAAACTGATAAAATTAGGGACCCCTTAACACAAATAATTAGCAGCTATTTCGGGTAAAATTATTCACATTTTCTGGATATTCAATTAACGGGCTAGTAAATTATGAGCTCCCTCACACTTCCAAGAAAAACTTTTTTTCAAGGACAATAGGTTTTTTGCAAGATATAGTAATCGTTGATAATAATAGTAGTAATCATTGCTGGACTCCATGCTAAACTGAATCAAGTTAAGGAAAAGGCAACTTTCAAGGTATAAGCTCCGTGTGTCAAGTGACTGGTTTTAAATCTCCTGCTGTTTGGTTCTACCAGGGCTAACTAAAATCCCAATTCCACTTATAAATTCAACATAAAGCGATAAAATGAATTATGTTTCTCATGAGTCAAATCTAAAAGCTACAATTTAAAATTATTCCTGAATTTAGACAAGTCAAAATCACCAGAACGCTTCGCCTACTTAATTATTCGAAATTTATAGAAGCTTTTCCATTTGAGCCTAAGAATATAGTAAACTTATACTTATGGGCATATGTTAGATGGCGTTGAGTTTTATTATCTACACTGGCGACACTTCCCACTCTTATAGTGTTACCCACACTCTTTGGGTGTAACCTTATAGGATTGGCTAGCATCGACAAAATTACGCTGAGATCCACCATAATATAAAAAAGGTCATAACAAACTGTTTGAAAGAGCAGCCCGTAGCAATAGTAAACAAAAGAATTTGGATAACCGTATATTAAAAAATATACAAATTTTGGAAAAGGAGGATAAGCCTAACTTTTCCTGACTTGCCCTTCAAACAGAAAATGATCCTGTCTATTTTGAAGAATGTACTTGGACTAAGCCTACAATATCCATAATGACATGCTGCTAGCCCTCCTAGTACTACAGAAATATGTTCGGTTTGAAATGAAAGATAAAATTCATGGGGTTACGTGCACAAGGACAGAAGGGGTACAGAAAGTACCCCCTAGCCATAATATATGTCCAATTACCCCTTCCCATCTTCCGCGAAGAGCACCTATCACGTCTTGAAAGCAATTGTTGCTTATAATCCACTTAAGACCCCCTCCCCCTATAAAATTTCTAGTTGCACCTCTGCCAAGGATTATTTTTGAAAATTTTAAGCAGAATTTAAACTTTAATGTGTGAAATAGGGGACTGAGGGGGCGGGAACTCCGTCATAATAAGAATAATTCTAAATTTACACATTTGCAAAGGATTATTTTCAAAGATTGACATGCAGAATATAAACCTATACAAAAGTAACAAGGGACAGAGGGGTAGAATGTCCCTCGTAATTAGAATAATCTTAAATTTAATAATAAAAAGATTAATCAATCATAAATTTCTTTTGGTCAAATGAAAGTAGACAGTAAAATTAAGGTACTCTTCATGCTGGTAAATTTCAGCTCCTGCTCTATTTAGAGTATAACTAGCATATAGCCTATAATATGTTTTTACTTTAGTACAAAAGAGTAGGGGCCTTAGGGAGCAGTCCCTCTCTTATACAGGATAATTCTTGAAGTTTCAATATTAAGGTGGGTCTTTATTGTCATTTGAAATTCTTTTTCCTTAAAATAATCTATGTAATAGCCAAGGTACGACTAAACTGAGATCAAGAAGCGTGTATAACGAGAACAGAAAAGAAAAAAGATGATTTATACCAATATAGTGAGCCTTACAAATGAGTGTTCTTATTAATGGCAACAGATAAACACAATAACAAAAGGAACACAAGTAAAAACAAATAAAAAAGAATAAAACGGAACTATGTGGTTGTTTTCTGATGAGCCATACTCAATAATATTTAGTTACAGATTTATTTCATTTTACTTACTAATACATGTTTTACATATTAAAAGGAACATTTCATTATATGGGTTACTATTACAGCTGCTACTAACGAATCACCGTAGCAACAAGCCACCTGAGGCCAACACAGCTACGCAAGTTTTATCTGTATCACAATCTTTTCCAAATCTCCCTCTTTACACCCTCCTATGAAGTCACCAATTCCTTTAAATCTTTCTTTACCAGATCCTCCCATCCCATCCTTTGACGGCCCGTTATCTTTTTATCCCTAAATGGTTGGCCAAAAAGAGCAACTTTTGTATGAGTTACCTCTCACAGAAAGAGTAAAAAACTCTCCGACTTTAATTTTCTGGTCAAACAAATCGTCTATGAATAGTGGTGGAGAACCAGGAAAGGTATCTGGTGCCGAATTCTTTTGCTGAGGCAGGTTGACATTTCCTCGTATTGTAACTTTTGATGACGACACAGCTTTACCAAGGTAGTTACTTGCTTCACATGTATAAACTCCGAGGCTGTTTAGGTCAGTGGAGCCAGCTGCCAGGGCAAAAGTGTCACCTGCTTTGATTTCGACACCATCTAAAAATAAAGTCACCTACTTATTTGGATCGAAACATTCTAAATAGGCTATACTATAATACTTACTCTCATTAATAATTTAGCACGATGCGTCAGAGGATCTCTTGACCTTTTGATTGTTCAAAAAATGGGAGCAGTAAATCAGTTTAATTCAACCACGTAGGTATTTTTCCTAAGATTGCCTTTCTATGATGAACAAATAGAAGTTCAAGTAGGGATAAGTCCTATTATTAGACACTAAAAAGGTTTTCACTGCCTAATAAAAGGAATTATTCCCATTTGACTTTTATTTGTTAATTCAAACAGTTGTTGATGTAATTGAATGGAGCTTCCAGAATTTCTTCTTTATGCTCCAATTCAACCAATTCAATTCAATTCAACCAGTATAGTAAAAACAAATGGGCAATTAATTAAACCAGTATAGCGGAACAAAACGAAGAATAAAGGTCCATCTGCTTTAATTAATTAAACCAGTCATATTAACACCAAAAATTTCGCCTTTTTTAAAATTGACATATCGCTAGTTACTATTGTAATAGTTTACAGTTCATTAATGTATCTATGACGATTTGGTACTTTTTATGCCCCGATTTTTGTAAAGGGCCCTGTACCGATATACTCAAAAGTTTATTCTGTAAATCATAAATAATTAATTTTAAAAAATGTTCAAAGATTTTGATAGCATGTCACGAGAACCAGAATTTGCTCAACTGTCATATCTGTCTGAGAAGGTTAGAATCATCTGTTAAGCTTGAACAACATTTAAGCTGTGCTGAAAAAAACTTGATTATCAGCAGATCCTACAGCTCTCTTTTTATTTTATTGTATTGAAAAAAAATTCACGCATTGAGAACTTTAAGAAACAAATTTGGACTTAATTGGGCTTATCAATAAGAGGTGCTTCAAGAGTGGTATTTCTCAGTCATCCGTCACATTTCACAGCAATTTTTTATGCACTTCATCTGCAGTAATTCTGGCATTTTTCCACATATGGAGTCGGTATAATTTCGGAAACAGAGGCACTCGTCAGCTGAAACAACAAGGTACTTCACGACGCCATGTCTTTGAAGGGTATCAATCTAGAGCAGAATACACCTTACCAATAGATACCAGTTTGCCATTCTTCCAGCAGAACAGACTTACTTTTATCAAGTTTCACTAAAAATTGATTCATCGTTATCTACTATTAAGTGTACTGTATTCCCACTGTGACAACAATTAGTAGAGCATCTTCCGTCTCTATGGCGAAAATGCCGTAAGTGTAATCGGTGAAACTTGGAAGAATTATCTTAGACCATTCATTGGTGTGCACTAGCTTCCATAGCATTGTTATAAAACAGTATTTACGTCATTTATACAAACAAGGAAACAGTAGTCCAAAAACTGATCCTTGGGGAACTCCACACTTTGCTTCAAACACTCAGACTTCTATTTACCGATATTCACACACTGATAAAAAAGAAAAACAGCGAGCATTCATGCACCACAGTAATACCGGGGTGCGTTTCCGCATCAGAATAAGCTTAAACAAACACTGTCCATCCACCATGTTGTCACAGTACCGGACTCTGCTTATATAAGTAGTCGGTAGGAACAGCTAAAAGGGTTTAATTGTAATCTTCCATTCAATTTCTGTTAAAGCATTCAAAATGGGTTAACCTGGCTAAAACAAATATCACCTGGCTAATAAAAAATTCCTTTTTTCAGTTCCTTTCATTATTACAACAAATATTTACAAGGACACTATACGAATGACCTCTATACGGCTCCTTGGCCCGTAATATTGAGGCTAAATAACACTGTAAATTTAACACAAATTAACAAAAGAATGCACTTCATTAAATAAAAAAAAGATACAAAAAATTCAAGCCACAAGAGAAGACACCAATCCTTGATCGATCTCCACATTTATAATCTATCGATTCTTTGACCCCCATCCAGTGCCTAGGACAAAAACAGATTCCATCCAAGCCATTGTAATATAATAATAATAATAATTTTAATAATTACAATAATAATAGTAATAATAATAGTAAGTCTAATAATAGCAATATCAATTAAATAACTAATCAATGTCATATTTCATACTTTAAACATCTATTTCATATTTTAATGCAAGAAAATTCTTGAGCTGAGTTTTGAAAGTACCAAACGAGTGATTGCCTCGGATCCGGGAGTTGGTTCCATGCTTTAGGACACGCGACGGAAGGATTAAAACCGTATAATCTGGTGCAGCAGAGAAGGAAATGTTGACATCCAAATAGTGTTACAGTAAGTCAGATATGTTTGAATCAAAGAAAAATACAGTGTACGTAAAATTGATCCTGGAAATGTGTGTTTTAATTTGCGAATGATGCCCTGATTTAGCGAAAGTAATGTTGAAGCATGATCATAAACTGAACATGCTATTTAGTCCCTGACAATTCATTTTTAAATAATTTAAATGTATTCATACCACTTCAGTTAAGCTGCTCATTGAAAGACTCATGTTCTGGGTTCATGCAATCTTTTCGCAACTGTGTCATCATCTCCTTCAAGAATAATTTCGCAAAAAAGAATTTACAGAGCAAATACTCATTCTAGTAATTTTCATCAAGTAATGATGAAAACGAATGATGAGCCTGATAGAGCACAAATACACGTTAAGCACAAATATCTGATAGAACGCACATATGTAAAACAAAATGCATGTACCTTTAAACCATTTGAGGACAGGAGTTGGGATACCCACTACTTTAACTTCAAGAGATACAGTTCCAGCCTCAGTAAGAACAGCACGTAGTTCTTCAAGAAAAACAGGCTCTTTGTAACTTTTTGGGACTAGAAAAAAAATGACAGATGTAACACAAATAGTTTTATAGAATAAATGGAGACAAGTAAATCACTCTTAAATTGGCTTATTTGGAAAGGTTTAAAATTTTCAATATTTCCAAATAGCCCAGACATCAAATCCCCTCTAATTTTACAGAAATATTAGCGCTTAAGTCGAAAATTTAACCCAAATGAGTTGTTGAGCAAAAAGGGATATTTGAGCACTAGGGCTGTTAAAGAAGAAATAGTTTTAATATGACTAGAGTAAATAAACATAATTGGACAAGAACAAAGGTATTCTTAACAGGTCTTTTTTTTAACAGGTGTTTGGTAATTGCTTCAAATTTCTAGAGGATGGACAGAAAAAAAAATTACATTATGCAAGCATTAAAAGTGTCAGGTGAATTTAAACCAAAGCAAATTTCCAAAGATAAGCAGTGAATGATAAGCAGTATTGATTTCCAGAAGAGCCCAAATGAAAAAGTAAAAAGAACATCCTGAAAATCAGCACCAATCTTTACAGATTTGATAATAAAGCTTAACATTATTTAGGACGTACTAGCAATAAATTATACTTGTAATGGGCTGGTTATTTCTTTCTAAATGAAAGCAGAGATTTTTATTGGATACTAGATATGTTAAGAAGGCACCCTAACGAATATTAACATTTGGGTGATAATACCCCTTCCCCTGAAACCTCATGATTTTTAAAGTTTCTCCCGTGGTTCCCTATATGCTTCATATAACTCTGCTTTTACTTCTGTATTTGTAAAATCTGGCTTCTGTGAAATTTGGCATGAATTCCTGCATAAGAGTCTTTTTTAGACTATTAAATAATTTTGTAGAGCACAAAGTCTTGTCACTTACGAATAAAATGATATGGAAATATATACGTAACAGATAAAACTTCATTTAGGACAGTGAAAAATATAAACGAGTACACAATAATGCATCCGAAAATTTTGAACAGCGAAAATAAAATTGAGAAATAACGAGTAAAACTAGACTGAACAGCTAAAAAACAACAAAACGGTATAAAAAAAACGTTCTGGAATTTTTAGGATAAGAAAACTGGAACATTTACAAACAAAAAAGTACCTTTTCAGCTACGAGTTCTTTTGCTTCTTTTCTATTTTTAGTTGTATATCGTTTTTCATGTCTATGTGGTATTTTCTTTTGTGTTTTTGTCTAGCTTTTTTCTTTATTTTTCCATCGATAAAGATTTGCAGAAGCGAAACCAAAATATTTGGGCATTTTTCGGTATATACTTTTTGTCACCATCCTAACAAAACACTTTACCCGTTATTTATGTATTTTCGTTTCATTTTCACTATTTTCTAGGATACAACAGCAAAACTGGCAGTAGCGTCGCAGTGGAGCTGGGTCATAAAAGATGGCAACTAATGGCAAGCTGATTCTAAAAGCAAGGGAGAGATTAGTCCTATTTGGTTATCTGAAATAAAAAAAAAACAACAAAAAAACTGAGCTTGTTTGCCTTTGATTCAGTTAATTTGATGAAATTTGAAAAAAAAATAGTAGCCAAATTGTCACAAGAACCGTATAAATGACAATCTTGACAAAGTTAAACAAGGTCTAGAAAGCTGTTCGAGGAAAAAATTAATTTTAAAATATATAAAATGAAAAACTTACTTATTATTTCTAAATTTGCAGTCGATTTAGCCACACCCCTTTCTGTTTTGGCAACAAGGGTGTACTGGCCGTGGTCTTCTTTCAAAGCAGGATTGATTTCCAGTGCGAAACAGTTCTCATCCTCTGCCGTTTCAAAACGTTCACCAGCCTCTATTAGTTTGCCATTGAAGTGCCATTTTGCCTACAAAACAAGGGCATATCATTTCTCTGGGAACATTTTCCTGGTGGTTACGAAACTGTTCACGGTACTCCCAAGGCCTGAGCTTTTTATTACATCTGCTGGTGACAAGCAAGTTAACTGTCAGCCTTAGTAAAAAAAAAGAGAAAAAAACAACAACAAAAACTGACAGATAAAAACCTGCCAATTTTCGTTCGCTCCACTTATCAGAGTATTAATCAACGTATTAATTATAATAACTACAGCTCTAATTGGGTAAATGAAAATAACAATTGCTCTATTTTCATTTGATTAGCATTCTTACGTGAATGATGTGTATTTTTAGTTCTTCCTCTCTGGTGGCAAACTTCAGGTAGCCAAACATAACAATAATTTAGCGATTATGGAGTCGCCAATATGTGGGTAATTTTGTCTTTGAAAACAATAAGTACCAACCTTGATTTTTTTTAACACCATGCTTTTCACATTAGAGTTAATCCTAGGCTTGACAAGGTTGTCCTTGCCCTGCATTTATATAAATAACCTAATTAATTTATTTTGACTACATATACAAAGAGTCGGAAAAATGTATGCAAAATCAAATTCATTTAAATCCCCCGACAGAATCCCCTCTTAGAAAATTCTCCTTACACGTAGCATGACCATAGTATTTATCTATTTAAAAATTGTTGTTGAATGCCAAATTCAGAGAGTTTACTGAAAAAAGGCAGTTTTACAATTCCGGAAGTGCGAGGGAATTCATAATTAACAAACCGTTAGTGGAATATCAAGAAAATTTGAATAATTTTACCGGAAATAACTGTTAATTATTTGTGATAAGGGGTCTCTAATTCCATCAGTATAAGTAGTATTAAGAAGCCTCTGGAGGAGGTAGTAAAATTTTATATCGAAAACCTTTGCAAGATTTCACGCAAAAACTTTTTAAGCCTCTTGACGATCAGATGAACGATGTAGTAATGAACAAAGGACAGAAAGACAAACAAACGGATAGAAATACATTTCATTTTATATAGATTGATTTTGCTAGGAAAGTGGACTTGTTAAACGAACTGAGAATTATGCAAGAAAATTTTTGTCTATATAATTCGAGGACACAAATGGGGGTCCAGGCATGGTCTCCCCCTCCCAACTGTGCTTAAAGAAATATGCTTAAAGAAATATGCTACTTATCTTCTAAATCGTGATTATTCAGATACCGTTTAGGAGATGGTCTTATATCGACTCCAGCGCCGTGCCGATAAGGGAAGTGCAATGACACGCTACCGCAATTATTATTAGGCGCCGCCACCGGCACGATCATTTTTGACCGCAAATATTTATGTTTCGATCATTCTTTCTTAAAACCCAGCTTTAATTTAGAGCATTTTTTGGCCTATTCATGAGGTAGAAACGTCGCGAGTCGCTGGCTGTTATCTTCAATTTACCTTAAAACCTAATATTATCTATTTTCTTTTTTATCATTATTTAATTAAAACCAGACTTATACAGTAGAGCCTTTGGACCTTCTTCTCAAGAAATCTCAAAGTGTTTACAGTTCTCTAAGTCTAACCAAATATTTATACCATTCTCCATCTTTCAAATGCTGCCCCCACCCGCCCGTGCAAGTCTTACTTCCATGCTTGGCTACAGCCTAGGCCTTCCAAGGTTGAAATGCCTTTTAACGGATTTTTTTTTTTATTTTTTATGAATAAACAAATGAACTTTTATAATATAGATCTACTATGTAATTAAATATTTTTAAAATACATTTGGAAGCCTGAAAGTATGGACTTTTTTTTAATAAAAGGCTATTTTTGTAACACCGCACTAAGAGTAGCAAGTATTATCTTCATAGGTAATACAAAGGTCCTATCTTTACAAATTATATCAATTTACTGAAGCATTTGCATGTTTCTTCTGATGCTAACAGGCTACTCATACCAGAGAAGTATTATGCTCATCTTCATGCAAATGTGATAAACTATGCAAAGGAACATAGGGTGATACTGCTGCCAATACTATCCCATTGCAGTCATTGCATGCAACTATTGGATATTTATGTCTCTAACTCACCCAAGTGTCAGTAAAACAAATCCATGAATATATGGATAGTCAAAAATCCTGGAAGAACTGTCAACATTTATATAAAAAAAAGATTGCTAGGAAAACCTTTCCCCTTAGCTTTCATACCATCATTTTTCCAGAAGGACTTTGGAAGGTATGTCCCCTTTCAATAAAGATTGTTTTGAACCGAACATCTGTGCTCTTAAATACAGACCAACAAAATGTTTTTAAAGCCCATGAAGCCGGTGGCAAGTTGCAAAGAACGTCAGAACTTCTAACTCTAGCCATCTCTACCTGCACTGCCATCCTTTCACCCAATGATTTCAGTAAGCCCTGTGATGTCGCAGCCATTGTGAAATAGGTTGGCCACACCTGAGCAACTATAACCACATCGCAGCACCACTAAGAAAACAAAATGCTTCAAGGAGGACAGGGGGGTAGAACAAAAATTGCTCACTGATACATCAGTGAAGGCCAAGATTGAAGCTGCCTTTGCTACAAGGGAGGCAAAGAAGGGGTGGAGAAAAATGAAGCAACAAAAGTGAGGAAAACAAAGAGGCAGGCTGTGAAGAGATTTGGTGAGGATACAGCACTGAGGGTGACAATGAAACTCAATAGGTTCAGAGTGTGATTTTTTATGACAATTCAGACAAGATACAAAAACTGTGTCTGGGCAAGATACTGAAAAGGAATTTGAACTTGGTTTCGATTTGGGTTGCAGTTGGCAACTTCGTAAAAGCCATCTATGAGGACCATTAGGGAGAAGGTAGAACCTGCTGCAAAAGTCAGTGTGATGATTATGAGAGGTGGAAGAAGTAACTTTTGAAAGTGGCTGACACAGTCAGATCATATCTACGAAATGGAAAACGATTTAGGGTACAAACCCCCAGTACTTGGACAGTGTTTGATCTTGGACAAACTTTTTGACTAAAATGTATCTCCCCTAAGCAAGGACAGCAGGTTCTTCCTCTCGGACCTCACGCAGATAGTTGGGATTGGCTGAGTACAATCTTATAGCCAAGCCTATTTAAATAATGATTACTTTTTTTCACAATACACGTCAGTGATTGAATCTGTCCATGATTGAGATAATTCAATTTTAAGATCCTTTGTCCAGGATTGAGCAGTAGCCTATTTTCCAATAATAGACTCCAGCTAAAAATTTGCAATCACAATTAGGCCCCTACTATTAACTGTCTGTGTATTTAAAATAGTTACCATCGTATATGGGTGAAAAATTCAAACTAATGAAAAACTTATTAAGAAAATTTAGACAGAGTATGTAGAGAAAAATTGATTTTCAAGGTGGTATAATAGATATAATGGCATGTTAATAAATTGAGAGGGAACAGTCAATCCGGACTTGTCCCAGTTAAAGACAGGAACGGGACCACAATTAGTATTAAAAAAAGTGTTAAAGAGAGATTGGCAAAATATTTTGAGAATGTGCTAAACCACGATAGAGTGGCAGGAAAAAAATAGAGGGAAAGGAAAAAGTTTTTGATGCCATGGATGTGAATGAAGATTTATTTTATAAGGAAGAATTAGCGGCAGAACTAAAATGATTAAAAAATAGCAAGGCATCAGGTGCTGATACTGTGGTATACGAGTTTCTTATATATGGTGGCTCTGAGGTTATAAATAAGTTACTGATGATTATGGATATGATTTTTAAAAAGGGAAAGTACCCTGCGATTTTAGGAAAATCTTAATTAAACCACTGTATAATAAAGGTGATAAGAGTAAGAGTCGTAATTATCGAGTTATGAGCCTGGTCTCTGTAGGTAGCAAATTGCTTAGTAATATGGTACTTTTTAGACTGAGAGATGCTGTAGACAAAGTTATAAGAGAAGAACAGTACGGTTGTCGATCAAATTTTCGCTTTCAGATTAGCAATTGAGAAGTGTCTGAGCCATCAAACACATTTGGTTCTCAGTTTTATAGATTATGGCCAAGCGTTCTATCCTTGTATGGCGTACAACACAAATATATCAGAGTGGATAGTGCTATGTATGGGAATAACACTGCTGCGATTAAGGTAGAAAATGAGGTTAGCTGCTGGTTCCATATTAAATCAGGAGTTAAGCAAGGTTATGTTCTACCCCCTTTATATGGATTATTTTGATCGCCTTTGTCTTAAGGAGGACAGGGAAGGCAATGGGAGAACACGGAATCAAATGGGGAGGAAAAACTCTCCTGGACTTAGACTTTGCTGATGATTTATGCATTCTAGATGAAAGTGTGAGCAAAATGA